>NW_015388346.1:19611-100282 GCF_001527695.2 Protobothrops mucrosquamatus | reverse complement strand
TGCCATATGAATCCTCCATGTACTCTGGCTATATGCAAACAGGTAGTAAAGAAAACCAACTAAAGCAAAAGCAACATCGAACAACTTAGTTTCTTTAAATGCTGCACATGCATTAAGAAGCTAGAGCAGTGGTGGCGAACCTATGGCACCGGTGCCAGAGGCGGCATTCAGAGCCATGTCTGTGGGCACGCGCGCCGCCGCCCCAGTCCTAGGTCTTTAGCTGGGTTTTATAAAACCTTTTCGCTTTAGGCCTCCGCCGCCGTGTGCAAAAAAAAAAAAAAAAAAGGTTCAATCAATCAATTTCAACTTCTCGTGGGAAAAACAAAGATCTTGCAAAGTTGGAATTGATTGACTGAACTTTTTAGTCCCACCCAGTCTGCTGTTACCACCGCAGCCATGCCCAGCCAATGGGCCACGCCCAGCCAATGGGCCACGCCCAGCCAATGGGCCACGCCCACCCGGCACCCGACCATACATAAGTGGGTTTTGGGTTGCAGTTTGGGCACTCGGTCTCTAAAAGGTTCGCCATCACTGAGCTAGAGTAATGTGCCTAATTGTGGCAGGGAGTTGAATACAAGTATAGACGGGATAGAAATGGGATAGGCTGATGAAAAATCATATACTGAACTTAAATGGATAAAATATTCAATGAATTGTATCTGATAGAATCAGCAAAATCAAAACAGGAACTTTGCAAGCACCAGTCCTTATTAAATGTTTGATATCTAAGTACTCCTGTCTCATTCATAATCTTGGAAAATGGGGCAAAATCATTCTTAGCCCTCGGCAGATTATCTACTTATAATAGGATAACATACATAGTAGATCACTAATTAACATCAACATTCTCTGGCAACATACCATTAAAAAAAAATACCCTTACACCCAGATGAAGAAGATGAATTTCTATACAGGAGTGCTGTATACCACCTCTGAAAATTTAGGGACAGTGACCTTCACACAAAATGTTTACCATCTTGTCTCTCTTAAAATGGGAGAAGAGGGAAATTATTATACACAAAATTGAAAAGTAATCATATCAGCTATATTTAAATTGAATTGATGTACGTAATTTATGTTTAGTCTTTGTCCTGATCAGATCCATTACCTTTTGGCCCATGGTCCTTGGTAAGGAGTTCAGTAACTTAAGTAGTGTCCTAGGCTGAAAAAAGACTACCCCCCCTTTTTTTTTTTAACAGGATGGTTTTAAAATATCAATAAATCGCTTGAAATGGCAATAGCACTGAAGAGTACTACAAGTCCTGCACTAAAGGTAATTGCATTTGTTCTGCAGGTGGTTTGTGCTGCAATCTCGACCAGGAAAGAAAGAGAAGATCAGAGGACAGCTGCAGCTTGACATCCAGTTCTTACAGATCTCATCACCAACCAGTGAGCCAGCAGTGAACTCTCCTGGAACTTGGACCTTCTTCACCAGATTTTGTGGAAGCAAAAAAGGCAGGAAGTACAAAGTCTACAAAGAAACTCTGTCTCAGTCATCTAGCTTGGTATGTCCAACAGGATGAAATTTCTTTTCTTTTATTCAAGTGTAAACCGAGAAATGCAGCCTGTTTATGCTAAAAAAAATACTGAAGTTCGTTTTACTTGTCTGCTTATTTAGTTATTTAAATCAATTTGCACAGCCCCCAACTGACAAATTGCCAACTCTGGACAGTAACATACAATGAAAAATCAAAACAGCACCATCAAGATTAAAAAAAGAGAGAGACCCCAGTAAAGGATAACTCACAATCATTCAGCTCAGCACCAGGAGAAAATCCAGGTTTTCATGTCCAAAAGGATTAGAGCCATCTGAATCTCAGAAGGATCCAGAGGATGGGCACTGCAGCAGAAAAGGAATGTTTCCTGGGTCACCCCAAATGACACCATTTTATAGAGGGTATCTGGGACATACCTACTCAAGGTGTCATGGGATAGACAGACCCAATTGGAGATGGATAGTCCCATGAATCACCCAGCCTTATTTCTTGTAGGGCATTAGAGTGGTAACCAACATCTTGAATTGCACCTGAAACCCTACTAGGAATCAGTGCAGCTAGCAAAGCAGTGGTATTACATGGAAATATCATGCTGCATTTGACATCAGTTTCCAGATGATCTTGAAGGGCAGTCCTATGTAAAGTGCATTGCAGTAGTCTAATCTGCTGCCATGGCATTAATTTTCTTCTGAATCCGTATAAAATCTGAGAACACATAGGCATTTTAACAGATGACAATTAATTTAATCTCCACCAACACTAACAGGGCAAGCTACTAGAATATAAAATGAGAGCGAAACCCACTCCTTACTTGCAATGATGATGTTACCTAGTTTGGTAACGAAACATCTGTAAGAAAACAACTAAGCTCAGCGAGTACCAGGGATCCCTCACTAAAGTAAATTTGTTTTTCCCATATTTATAATTGCAGTGCAAAGTCTTCATTAGTCAGGGTTTTACATACATAATTAGAAATAGTTATCTTCCATTTCCATCATTTATAAAAAGATTGGAGGTGGTGTTAGAATTACAGCTAAAAACATATGCTATGGTGCATATGAGCTGTGGTGGCCAGTGGTTAGAATTCAGTATTGCAGGCAAACTCTGTCCATAGCTAGGAGTTTGATCCTGGCCAGCTCCAGGTTGACTCAGACTTCCATCCTTTCGAGGTTAGTAAAATAGGGACCCAAATTGTTGGGGGCAATACGCTGACATTGTAAACCACTTAGAGAGGGCACTATGTAAAGCACTATGAAGTGGTATATAAGTCTAAAGTGCTAAGTGCTAAAGTGCTGTACAACATGTACAGAGAAAGACCTCTTACTGGCAAGAGAATGCTCTTGACATGACCTGATGCGGGGCAAATATCATTTAGTTCGAATCCTACTTATTTTACATACTTTTTACATGTGCTATATTTCTGTGACCTATTTTATGCCTATTTTACTTGCTCAGTGTGGAATGTTAGATGTCTATAATTAGAAGATGCTCCTAACGTGAATAAAGCAAGCAAGCAAGCTAAAGACAACAGTGATCTAAATAAATCTAATCTTGGTTTAAAATACTATGCTATAATTTTACTGCCCAAGTTCAGTAGAACACAACTCAAGGACTGGATAGTCTTTGGTTCTCCAGCTGTTATTGGAATTTAATTCCTATCAGCCTCAACCATTGTAGCTAATAGTCATGTGTAATGGGAGCTGTACTTCAACAGCAGCTGAAGAGCTGTACGTTTTCCAGTCTCGGGATAAAGGCTTTTTGAACTGTGTGAATCAGCCAATAAAATATAACCTACAAGAAAGACTTAATTCTCCTTCTCCCTCCGTTCCTATTGTTAAGCAATTGTATAACTCTATTGAAATGCTAATTGGTTTAATTCTTTTTTTAAAAACCCAATTGCAGTGTCCACATAGCATGCTATATGCAATAAATACATTCTGTTATGACTTAATGGGGTGGCTTGGTTCATACAATCTACAGATAATTGCCGGGTTCCCACAATACCCTGAATCACAAGCCAGCTTTTAGCCTATTCTTAGCATAAATCTCATTGTGTACATTACAGCCAATTGGGCATTGGGTAACGATCCTCAAAGATTGGCTACAATGGTTGAGGCTGATAGGAATTAAATTCCAATAACAGCTGGAGAATCAAAGATTATCCAGTCCTTGAACTGGGTTAGACTGAACTTGGGCAATAAAATTATAGCATAGTACAGTGGTGGCGAACCTATGGCACGGGTGCCAGAGGCGGCACTCAGAGCCCTCTCTGTAGGCACGCGCGCTGTCGCCCCAGTCCTAGGCCTTCAGCTGGGTTTTATAAAACTTTTTCGCTTTAGGCCTCTGCCGCCGTGTGCAAAGAAAAAAAAAAAGGTTCAATCGCGGGGAAAAAAAAAGATCTTGCAAAGTTGGAATTGATTGAACTTTTTAGTCCCACCCAGTCTGCTGTTACCGCAGCCATGCCCAGCCAATGGGCCACGCCCACCTGGCAC
This sequence comes from Protobothrops mucrosquamatus, assembly GCF_001527695.2. NCBI lineage: Eukaryota > Metazoa > Chordata > Lepidosauria > Squamata > Viperidae > Protobothrops > Protobothrops mucrosquamatus. The sequence continues at coordinate 96,294 of NW_015388346.1, read as the reverse complement.
TCGACAATGCATAAGTGGGTTTTGGGTTGCAGTTTGGGCACTCAGTCTCTAAAAGGTTCGCCATCACTGGCATAGTATTTTAAACCAAGATTAGTAGATTATTAGCATACCAAAGATTATGCTCAAGGAGCATAAACTCAAATAGAGTTACCTATATTGCTCATACCAAGACAAAATATATCCGAGGTACCGTCTGCTTCTTTTCTCCAGGCTAATAATGAAGATTCGTCTTCTTCAAGCATCAGCACCGAGCTGGAGGCTGCAGCAGAGAAATCTGGAGCCAGTCTTGGCAGTTCTTTGCACATGGCAACAGGTGAATAATTAAGGCACATACCACCTATACAGAGCAACAGAAAGGGGTTAAAAACCCTTTCTTCAATTAATCAGTTAATTTTCTCTCTTGCTTTTGGCTAAACCACTGCCTTTTATAGGTAGTCCTTGACTTACAACAATTCATTTAGTGACCGTTTGAAGTTACAACAAGTAACTTTATGACCATTTTTCATACGACCATTACAGCATCCCCACGGTCATGCAATCAAAATTTGGACGCTTGGCAACTGGCTCGTTTTTATGATGGCCGCAGTGTCCCGGGGTCATGGAATCACCTTTTGTGACCTTTTGACGAGAGATAATCAATGGGGAATCCAGATTCACTTCACCACAGTATTACTAACTTAACAACCGAAGAGAGTCACTTAACAATTGTGGCAGGAAAGGTGGTAAAATGAGGCAAAACTCACTTAACAACTGTCTCGCTTAGCAACAGAAATTTTGAGCTCAATTGTGGTCGTAAGTTGAAGACTATCTGTATAACGTGAAGGCATAAGGCTAATGAAGGCTCCAATAGTTCCCATCCATGGCAAGTACTAATTCCTTCCTGATTCCTTCAGAGATGCCATTATTCCTCAAAACTGTTAAATAGATTAAAAACACACCCTAGAATAGATGCAGTGGCGGGATTCAAATATGTGAACAACCGGGTTCTCTGTGTGGATGCCGCTTCCGGAAGTCTGTTCTGGGCCTGGGCAACAAAAAATTAGCTACCGGTTCTGCCGAAGTGGTGCGAACCGGCTGAATTCCACCACTGCCTAGATGGCATCAGTTGTAAAATCCTACTCATTTCATATTCAGCTAGCAGCAACTACAGTTTATTAACAGTATATTTCATTACTTTGATAATAAAATGTAAAGAACCAGAGAGGTAAATGATAAGTACCGTATACAGCTTGCTCCAACAGATTCACATGGCTGAACATTACGACCTGGAAACTCATGATTAGAGAACTGTTCTCTATAGATTCAGAGTAATTAAAAAAGTACTCTTTTGTGTATGGGATAATTCAGATAAAAATAGATACAAAAAATTGGCCCACTTTTTATTACTAGCCAAGCATTCAGCAAACGTAAGGAAAAAAACCTCCCGTTTTTTATTAGAAAATGAATGACAAGTTGTTATTCCAAGGTGCGTTATAAAAAAAAGAACAAGTTTTTTAAAATAAATATAACTTCAGTAATGTCAGAGACAACCATATGGGAGACAAGAAAAGCTTATTAGGAATTCTTATGACGTTTGCAACAATTCTGAAGGAAAAAAACAATGGACATGCTTGGAAAAAAATAAAACTAGAACAAATTTAAGCTCACAGATATGAAGACAAGTATATAAAGTTAAATAACAATTAGATATTAGGAATGGAAGAATCCCAAAAGATAACATATGTCCAAAAAAAGCATTTCCAGAATGCAAATAATTGAGGAAAAACTTTAGCATATCAAATTAGAAAAGAGAAAAAACAGCAACAAGAAAGAGAGGGAGCAAATTGTTATATGCAAGACCAGAAACCACGGAAGAACTTGCAGGATTACTACAATACTAGCTGAGTGTTTGAGGTACTGCATTTATGAATTAAAGCCTACAGATCAGTCTATATTCCGAAGAGAAAAATGAAGGACAATATACTAAGAGATTTATAATACAGGTAGTCCTTGACTTACAATACTTCATTTAGTAACCTTTCAAAGTTACGATATCACTGAAAAGTATTTTATGATAGTTTTTTACACTTACAACCATTGCAACATCCCCATGATCATATATGATCAAAATTCAGACGCTTGGCAACTGACTCATGTTTATGACGGTTGCAGCGTCCCGGGGGTCATGTGATCACCTTTTGCGACCTTCTGACAAGCACAGTCAATGAAGAAGTCAGATTCACTTAACAACCGTGTTACTCATTTAACAGCTGTAATGATTCACTTAACAACTGTGGCAAGAAAGGTCCTAAGATGAAACAAAGTTCACTTAATAAATGTTTCGTTCAGCAACATAAATTTTGGGCTTAGTTGTGATCCTAATTGTGGAATACCTGTAAATGCATTAGAACAGCTCAACAATAAGAAAAAGAAGGTAGTAGTAATGTTTTTAGATGCAGAAAAAGCCCTTGACCACTAGGAGTAATCTTTCTTATTAACAGTTTTAAGCAAAATTAATCCAGGACAAGAATTTAAAATTTGGATGGAGAGCATATATCAGAGGCAAATAGCATAGAACATAGCGTGTGGTATCTTCTCTACATGTTTTTCGGTAAACAAAGGTACTAGAGAAAAATATCCATTTTCTTCCTTATCATTTGTAAATGTTTTAGTAGCTTTGGCAGACAAGATCCAGGAACAAATATTTGGAATCAAGTTTCAGGGAGAAGAATTACAACTTGAAATGTCATATAGATAATCTAATACTAACCATTATGCAATCAGACTGCTATAAGAACGCTGATGCAAATAATCAAAGTCTTTGGTGAATTCTCCAGGCACCAAAATAAAAGATACCAAATAAAAAATATTTTAATTCCAGAAGAAAACTTTTTTTAAAAAAATCTGGTAGCGGGATCTTTTTTTAAAAAAAAAACACAACAACAGTCAAATGTTTGGGACTTTGTTTAACAATATGCAATAAAGACCTATCTCTGAACAATTATGATAAATTATGGAAAAAGTTTAAAAAAAAAGAAAGGTGGAAAAATCTAAAGCATTCTGGGCTAAGACATATTGTGGCAAAAAAATGAACATACTAGACAAGATGAATTTATTTTAAATGGTACCAATTCCAATCTCAGACAAAACCTTACAGGATTGTCAAAGAATTGCATGAGATTTATATGGAGCAGGAACCCCCCCACCCCCGAGACTTAAGATTTTGCAACATTCAGAAAAAATAGGCAACCTCTCAGTTTCTAACATTAAAGTATATTTTTATCTAAGCAGTCTATCGTGCATGACAATGGATAAAATTGCCAAATAGCACAATATTAATCATAGGAGCTGTCTTTGCCAATGAACATAGATACCTATGGTATAAGGAAAGAAAAGAATAAAATAATTCGAAAAAATGTATTATAGACAAAATTTGGTAAAAATATGGAAGAATAAAAAGTGATGTCAAGAAAGAAGGGAATAGTTTGGGAAAGAAAGCAGAATTTGAAACACTTTATACAAAACCAGTATCATTTATTAGGATACCTATATAAATTATGATTGAATTAGGCCATGGAAATAGAAGAAATAAAAAATGGAATGATACAGTAAATGAAAAATTCAAAGAAATAATCACATAACAATGGGAAGATTTATGGGGAAAAAAGCAAATTTATTCCATATTATAATTTAAGGAAAAATTAGTAGAAATAAGTTTTACTGATAATAATGACCAAGGCAGGGAAATCATATAACAATAAATGCTGGAGATATCGTAACAAAGAAGGAAATATGTAGTGATTATGTTAAAAAAAAACCCATCAAAATTACTGGAAATAAATAAATCAAAATATTCAGAAAATCCCAAGAATAATGTTTGAACTGAAACCACAAATATTTTGGGGGGTACAATCTCAGAGCACCTAAATGAAAAATATCACAATTGGAGCTGCCAGAACAAATTTGGCACAAGACCAGAAAAGAGAACCTTTGCCATTAAAATCAGATTGGGAGGCCCTAATTGAAGAATGTGCACCTATAATAGAATTCTAACCAAATTTAAACAAGAATGTGTCCCATATATATGATATATTAACAGGAAAAATTTAGAATATGATTTCTAAAAATATATATTAGGAGACAAAATGTGTACTGGTAATAATCTTCACTGTAAATTATAAATAGGTTACAATCAGGTTTGGAGAAATACCGGTAGTGGGAAGGGAAAAGGAGAATGTGTTATTAGAATTTTTTTTAATAAGAATAATTTTTTATTTGTGCTTGTTTCTCTTTGTTTTATTCTATTGTCTGTATTTGCTATTTAATATGGATTTTTTTGCATTTTATTATACTATTTTAACAATAATTTCAAATTTCAAAAATTAAACCAAAGAAAGAATAATGTAAAACATATACATAAAGTTTTTTTCCTCAAAAAGAACAAATCTGGACCAATCAGGAATTCAGTATACATCAATAGCAAATTAAGTGATGGATTCTTCTCACTGCTGCTGTTTTGGCCCTTTGAATGCATGATACAGATTGACTGCACTCTATATTTTCCATCAAATCTGGAAAATCCTAATAATGAATAAAATGGCATGGGCAAAAAATAAGAATTTGAGACAAGAGATGTATACAAAAGCTTATAGGACAAGCAATGACAGGGACGTACTGAATCCCATTTCTTAGCATCTAATAGTTTCTTGTTATGGGCAAACACATTGTTCTTAAATTAAAGATTCCAGTTTCTGTAATGAGTAGAAAATGTAAAAAAGTGGCTCTGGGAGTCTTTTATCACTACATATCTGCAATGTAACATGGCAACACAGTGCTTGTGGATGCCAACAAATCTGCTAGACCCGTGGTGGCGAACCTATGGCACGGGTGCCAGAGGTGGCACGCAGAGCCCTCTTTGTGGGCACGCGCGCCGTTGCCCCAGTCCTAGGCCTTTAGCTGGATTTTATAAAACCTTTTCGTTTTAGGCCTCCGCCACCGTGTGCAAAAAAAAAAAAAGGTTCAATCAATCAATTTCAACTTCTCGCAGGAAAAAAAAGTTGGAATTGATTGATTGAACTTTTTAGTCCCACCCAGCCTGCTGTTACCATCGCAGCCACGCCCACCCAGTGGGCCACACCCACCCAGTGGGCCACACCCACTCGGCACCCAACGATACATAAGTGGGTTTTGGGTTGCAGTTTGGGCACTCGGTCTCTAAAAGGTTCGCCATCACTGTGCTAGACCATTAAAATTATTTGACTTCTGTTTATATATTTTTTTTAAAAAAATAAGCCAAATCTCATAACACTTGCACATACTTTCATGAGATCTCATGAGGTTTTAGACATTTTGTTAACATTTTATATACACACATATTCTCACTATTATGGAGAACCCCAAAGTGGTTCCTACTGCCTGAAATGATTCTTAACTCATGATATAGCATCTATGAAATATTCCTCAGTCATAAGCTATTTTTTTTCAAAGATGAACACTCTTGGGGAAGGGGTGGACTTAAGATATTGCAATTCTGTAATCCTTTTGGTTCTACCTTATCCTCTCTACAGCAACCTGTGTTGGAAAGAAATCTATATCCAAACCCCAACTGCAGAAGCTCGTTTCCTGTAACTACAAAGAACTTCCCTCTGAAGTTACAAACACAACACAGTCCGAGCATCCAAGTACCTTGGAACAGTTCAACAGCATCTTTAGTCAACAGCCCAAGAAAAAATCAAAACCCCTGAAAGAGGATAGAAGTCCAGAGGCAGCAGGCATCTCTATGGAACCCTGGCAAGCATCTCTTCCACCCCTTCATACTGTAGGGCACAGTGATATTCCCCCAAGGGCTCATACCCTCCATTTCTCTACAGTGAGTCTTCAACAGATCACTAATATTGCACCAGCCAGCTCTATTACCAGCCGTTTCCATAGATGCCGAATGCAGCTGCATAGGAGTTACCAGTTCTGTCGCAGGTGTCTTGGAGTGGGGTCTTGATCATATGTTAACTTTGTCTCTACATTTCTCAATGGAAAAAAAATACTACTGTATCCAGAAATATACAAATGAATCATATTCAGATAATATACATGTATGTTCTGGTGCCTAGTTCTTTCACGTTAAGGAGCGTTGGGGAAAAAAATTAAAACATCGTAAAAAAAAAGGTGGGTTTAAGTCGGAATTCCGTTACTAAAAAAAAATAGAAAATTTGATATTATTAGAAGTAGTATAAAAAAACCCTGTTCACGCACATTTCAGTTATAGTATTCTTTCAATCCATTTGTTTTAATAGCTGTATTTCAGTAAGTCAACAGCCTTTACAGTTCAAAAGATCTGAAAATGGGATTAGCCAAGATGATCAGCCATGAGTTCGTGGAGTCAGAAAGCAAGGTATGCACTTTCAAGAGGCATCAGAGGAAGAATGCGGTATAAGGATATTTTGGAGCAGATATTTATGCATATAATTATCACAAGAGAAGCAAACGTCTAACACTCCTTTGAGTTTTAGTCTGGGTAAAGAAACCTTCAAGTCCTGGCTAGCAGAGAAACAATAATTTAATCCCTATAGTGTCTCTGAGTTCACAGTTTCTTCAGCTTGTCGAGATGAAGATACCTAAGACAATATCCTTCTAGCTGATAGAAAGGCACTTGGCTTATTTAATGTTTCCATCACCACTGTATTTGTTGCCACCTCGCAGTATCCATGTAGAAGAGGTAATGCCCTGCATTTGCGTCATCAACTAGTGTAGATCCTCAGTTCTCTTTTTAACCATGTTATCCTGGCAGTTAAGACTGGTTGTCGGTTCCTACAGAAGGATTTGCCATCCAAGAGCTGAGCTGCAAATTCTGGCCATGAGCTGGTAGAGTAGCAAACAAGACAGCCAATCTGTACAGAAGGCACATCAACCAGATGCACACCAGGGAGTCTCAGTGGAGTCACATTCTAGCAAGATATTAAGAACTGTGCAGGGAGATCCTGCCACACTCAATGAAGTGCGTGATTCTACTCTGTATTTTAGGTTAGTCAGTCCTCCAGTCCGGTCTACCTTGAACTGCTCCTGTGAAAAGAAAAATGGCATGTGTTATACAAAAAAGCCAACAATACATGAAAAAAAATACCAATAAGGTATCATTCAATCATGTACATTTTGACCAACATTTGAAATATTCATAACAAGAACTTTGAAACTTGACAGTAAAAATACAAAATTACATGGCATTAGAAGCTCCAAGGCTACAAATCGTGCAACCCCTCTATAAATCAGCTTGTGTTATAAACATTGTACGCTTATTAAGTTTAACAATCTTGCATGCATTTCTTTTAAGAACCAGACAGGTGAAAATTGCATCCATTTAGGAAGGTCCGATTCTTAAATACTAGAATCCCATGTTAGAGTTCATTTTAGCAAAAGTCATCATTGCTGCTTTATGAACTATCTGTTCATTGTTTTTCAGTCAAATCACAAACTTGCAAATTTCCAGATTGTGTGGTTAAAAATAGTATGTATATTTCTTTACCAAAATAGAGATAGGAAAGGGGAATGAGGAGGTGTTCCTTACCTTCATGGGAAATCTGTTTGCACTAATTCTGAGTATTTTCTTTTTAATTATGACATACACTTTTGGACATTTTGTCTAGCGATTTAGTCTTAAAATACATAGCAGCACCTGCCTCTTACCCCAACATTTAACATTTAAGTATTCAATACATACAGACATAAATATGTGGAGGGATGGTCTTTATCCACACATATATAGATACATATTCTTTCTGTTAGAAAGAAGACCAACTTTAATATGTAAAAATGTAGGCGAAGCAGCAGCAATGGCTTGCAAAGGCTACTAAATATATAAAAACATTTAATGAACGTTCCTCATAAATATTTTTCTGTAACGACACCGTTTGAGAACATTTGTCTTAGTCCTTAGCTAAAAGCACTTTGAATTTTCCATTAACTATTCACTTAGAAAAAGAAATATTGCTAGATTTACATCATATGCATGGTTTGTTTTGACTATAAAGCATGAATTCAAATATTTTAAAGATGGAATTATCTTATTAAGAGAGAATATTGGAGAGAAACAGATTTCAGATGAAAGTTCATAATGGGAAGTGATGTTCATTGTAAATGACACTTACAATTCCATTATAAATAGAATTTGTGTATACATTCCATTTTATGTGTTAAGAGTGAAGAGCTATTATTTCCAGAGTATTGAAAGAAAGACATCAGAATCTTTATTTCATGACATCCTGACTCAATTATGTTTCTAGAATAGCCTCCTTCTCCTACCCCCCCAATACTATAGTACAGACATGTCAAACACAAGGCCCGGGGGCCGGATGCAGCCCGCGAAGTGGTTTCATGTGGCCCATGAAGCCATCCTGGAAACAGTGAGGGAATGGCCCCCTCTGCCTTGGCCCTGGCCCAGGCCAACTGGGAGCCAATGTACAATTTTGTGGTGGCCATCTATGCTGAAACGCATTCAGTCTTAGCTCCATAAGCCCCCCCCCCGCATGGCCTGAGAGGAACAGTGAGGCTCCTCCAGTGGACCATGCCTTGGCACTTGCCCTGGTCCCACCCCCTTCTGCCAGAGACCCTCAGATCTGTCCCACTCCTGCCCAGGCCCCCACGACGTGAACGATGTAGAGTTGGCCACACCCACCCAGCAGGCCACACCCACCCAATCCACGCCGACCCAGTAGGCCGCACCCACCATGGCCACAACCACCCAGCCCTGAGGGCAACCACAGTGCTGATGCGGCCCTCAATGAAATTGAGTTTGACACCCCTGCTATAGTAATAGGCAGGAAACCTATAGTATTGGCTGGTGACTGGGCAATGTGTGGCCCTCTGCAACTTTTCACCTTACTACTAGTCATGTTTGCCACAGCAATTGGAAGTTAAATGTTGAATCACATTTGAAGATGCAAATTTGCCTACTCTTTGTAGATGACAGGTAACTGATCAAGAGGAAGCAAGAATTTCTTAGCTTACATCTAAAGACAACGCTTTTCAAGATTCGCTTTTCATCCTCCTCCCCAATGAGAAACTCCACCTGTTTCTGGGAAGCAATACGCTTCTGATCCCTTTTGCGCCAAGCTGGATCATGCAGATGCTGGAATGTCTTATATCCACTTGTAATACCTGAGGGTCGGAAGAGCTGAAATGAAGAATAGTGGAGCCAACGTGATTCTTTGGGAATTGGGGTAAGAAGTTTACAGCAGTCCCAGATCACACTGAGCACTTGAACCCCAAAGTCCCAATTCCCACTACAAATAAGATTCATCCTCACTTGAAGTCCAGCTGCTCTGAAGCGGCGATAAAATTCATCATCTTCCCTGCCCCAGCCCCAGAAACGGTTGGACATTCCATTGCACTGAAATAATAATAAGGTTGTTAATCCCACAGTTTGTTTTCCTCTTAATAAGATTTGAGATTTGAAAGATTAGAAAACGCAGAACTATTCTCTCAATCTTACATTTCTAGGATTATGGGCCTTTTTTTCTAGATATGCCTAACAAGTTAATAATAATAATAATAATAATAATAATAATAATAATAATAATAATAATAATAATAATAATAATAATAATAATAATAATAATAATAATAATAATAAAGCTGGAAGGGACCTTGGAGGTCATCTAGTCCAACCCCCTGCTCAGGCAGGAAACCCTATACCATTTCAGACAAATGGCTGTCCAGTCTCTTCTTAAAAACTTCCAGTGTTGGAGCATTCACCGCTTCTGGAGGCAGGTTGTTCCACTGGTTAATTGTTCTCACTGTCAGGAAATTTCTCCTTAGTTCTGGGTTGCTTCTCTCCTTGGTTAGTTTCCATCCATTGCTTCTTGTCCTGCCTTCAAGTGATTTGGAGAATAGCTTGACTCCCTCTTCTTTGTGGCAGCCCCTGAGATATTGGAACACTGCTATCATGTCCCCCCTCGTCCTTCTCTTCGTTAAACTAGACATACCCAATTCCAGCAATTGTTCCTTATATGCTTTAGCCTCCAGTCCCCTAATCATCTTTGTTGCCTTTCTCTGTTGCCAGAAAAAAAAATTGAAGCCTGTATTTATTTAGCAAGAGCACAGCCAGCAGGGTCTTCTGCCTTTTGCAAAAAGTAAAGGAGTTGCTTCCGTTAAGAAAGAAGTCGTGACTTACCATTCGATAGTGTTGCTTGGTGAGTAGCAAGATGCCCCCTACATAGGTGCTATAATGATAGAGTGGGTGCAGCTCAGGTGAAGCCACGTGGAAAGGACCAGCTGCTGGGAAGCTGTAATCCAATTCCTCATTGAGAGGTAACAAATCCACATCATGCATGGCAATGTAGTCTGTGTCATTGCTACTTTCCAGGAAACCCACATTGATCAGAGATGCTCGGTTAAACCTGTCCAAGAGATCAATGTGAGAAAAGTGCATCTAAGTCACAAAATTCTACCCAGGCAGGTTGAATTACTTCTTTGCTGGAATTGTTCAAATCTATATAGTATAGCATATAGCATCCGGGCATTGTTCATGCTTTATTTATTATCATCAGCAATTCTTTAACCCACAATGTACTAACAGATGTACAGAATATTTTACATAGGAAAAAAATCAACTGAAATGAAAAAGACAGATGTGGTACTTGGAATACAATTGTTCCATATGTGGTCAGCTGCTATAATGGCTCCCTTTTGAACAGAGTTTAAAAGTATGTAATTTTATATTTTTAGGCATCTACTTTGAAATCAGTTTTTCTTTATCATACTGTTCATATTTTCTTCTGATTGGTTCTGATAATTTTCTGTCAGTCAAAATGGTTTAGAAATATTTTCAAGAAAATATCTATTAAAAAAAGGAAAATGACATGCGTATCTTGGAAGAAGCAAAAAAAATGGCTGAGAATATTTTTTGTTTTCTGACATATAACTAAGCACATTGATGTGTAGTTAATTCCTTATACTGTTATAGTTTCAGAAAAAATGTAAGACTTTTAACATGAGTACCAGAACCAATTTCAGACATAAACTAGACTCCGATCTGAAAGCTTCCACTGGAGTAATAAAAAATGATGGTTGCAAAAAAAGCCCCCCAATACCAACCCACTTCTATGGCAAACTGTCTCAAGTGACTCATTCTTAAGAACATATAACTGAAGAAATATATCTATGGATTCTCAGTCCAGATCATGGTTGTCCCAAAGGTGCTTTTTTCACGAGGCAACTGGACTTTGTTTTTCTTTGATGACATTTTGCTTCTCATCTAAGAAGCCTCTTCATCTCTGACTGGATGGTGGGAATGGCAGGATTTATATTCCTTGCAGACAGCTGGTCATTTGCGTTCTTTTTTTTTTTTTTTTGCATTCTTGAATGCAAATGACTAGCTGTCAGCAAGGAGTATAAATCCTGCCATTCCCCACCATCCAGTCAAAGCTGAAGAAGCTTCTTGGATGAGAAGCGAAATGTTTTCAAAGAAAAACAAGAAAGTCCATTTGCCTCATGAAAAAAGCACCTTTGGTAAAACTGAAGAAATAGTTTGAAATAAAAGGTCAGCTGCTATTTTATACTGGGAATACTGAATGCTATTTTGGGACTGGGAATATTTGACAACATCCAATAATTATTAGGAGACAGAAAGATTATGAATTCAGGGTTGATCCTCAACTTACCCAGTTCTCTTGGTTAAGAATCACAAATGTTTTCTTTCCAGTAAAACAAATGATCAATTTTTAATTTTTACATTTCAGTGTCAGGCCCAAACCATTTTGAAAAGGGAATGTATGAAATCCAGAGTACAAGTAAGTTGCAGAGACAGTTGCTCTCTGGATGTGTTTGGCAATAACTCCTGTAATTCCCAGTAAGCATGGCCTGGCCTGTGGATTATGGGAGTTGTTGTTCAACACATCCAAAAGGCATCAGTTTGGAAGGCTAGAAAAGAGGGGGGGGGGAGCATGAGGATAGGATTCTGAATCACCCATATTGTAAAATACCTGTAATGATCCACCTGGTTGAGAATGAAGATATGATGACGAATTTTCTTCCTGCTGAGGAAGCGATGCATATGGGGTACAAAAGTCAGCAGCTCCTCAAAACGTTCTCGAAAGGGAACCAACACTGCCAAGCGATGTGGTCCCCATGATGGATCATCAGGAATTCGAGGTAGAGGCTCAAGTACACATGGTTTTTGAGGCACCGTTGCCTCAGCTGTTTGACTTCTAGACTCATCCCCTGAGCAACTGAACTGCAGCCACAACAGGGAGAGAAAACCCAGCAACAGCACAATAAAGAAGAGCTGAAAGAGAGAGCATTTCCAGGGTAGAATGCCCAGGAGCCGGAAAAACCTGAAGCAAAATCAGAAAAAGCAATACAACACTGTGATGGGCTACTCTAGCAAAAAAAGAATGGGAGACAAAACAAGCTTCCACAAGTTTTTCCAGAGTAAGCATGGTCTGAAAGAGTAGAAATCATAGTTATGAATGGAATCCAAAATCCAAAATACAGAAGTAGTATTTGGGAAAAATATGGGGAGATAAGCATTAAGCATTTATAGATCCATGTTTTGCTTTAATAATGGTTTAGTGAACAAACTATATAAAATTGAAGCCAAAAGCCATAGTTTATAAGTTACTATGGCTAGGTTCACAGATTTTGCATTAAGTCAAAACCAAATAATGACTAAGTTCACACAATATGCTAATTTGTTTATTTGTCAAATTTATATCGCTACCCATCTTACACAAAGTGACTCTGGGTGACATACAATAAAACTGTTATTAGAATCTACTATAAGACCAATTATTTATTTATTTATTTATTTGCCAACTTCCTGCAAGGCCACTTTTGCAGTAAAACATAAACATATATTACCGTAAAACCATAAGCAGGGGAATATCACACACAATACAGTCAACAGGTGGGCTCCCTATCATCAGGGATTCACAGGTTGTTGAAAAAAAATGTATTAAGGGCTTTCTGGAAGGCAATAACGGTTGGGGTAATCATTAGGAGGGATGATGTTCCAGATGGTGGATGCCACGGCAGAAAAGATTTGCCTCCTAGGTCCTGTCAGATGGAACTCATTCACAGACAGGACCTACAACATGCCTCTCCTACCGGAACCTGATGGGATCAGTAGATATAATCAGGAAGAGGCAGTCCCTCAGATAACCTGGTCCCATGCCACATAGAGAGTTTTAAAAGTCAAAACCAGTACTTTGAATTGACCAAGAAGCTAACTGGCAAACAATACAGCTCATAAAGCAGAGATGTAATGTGTGTCTTCAGAGATGTAATGTGTGCTGCTGCATTTTGCACCAATTAAAGCTTTGGGATACAAGGGCATCCCTATGTAGAATGTATTACAATAGTTTATGTGTGAAGTGATTAGGGCAAAGTATTTGTGAATAGGGCCTCACAGTCCAGAAATGGTGCACAACTCAGTTGTGCAAAGACTCTCCTGGCCATGACTGGCATCTGTTTCTCGGCTAGGAATTGCGAATCCTGAAGGACCCCAAGATTGTAACCCAGCTCTGTCTGGGGCAGCACTACCCTATCCAGTACCAAAGATGGTAAAGTCCCAGATCTAAAAGGCCCTAAAACTCAAAGTTACTCAGCCTTGTCAGGAGGTTACTTTATGAATCTAGTCACCATGATTTACTTAATACAGTACATCAGTTTCACATACTATATGGCACAGTTGTCAAACTCGCCATGCCACGTGACTTTTTTTGCATTGCCAGCAATGGGGTGGGTGTAGCTTTGGTATGCTGAAACTGGCCCACGGGCCGGCAGTTTGACACCCCTGCAGTATGGCATAACAGTACATCAGTTATCCAAATTATACTTTTGAATCACAAATTGTTCAGGTCAGATTGCATTCATGAGCTGTAACTGTATTTACATGGAAGTAAGACCAAATACATGCTTTCTCAAGCTGTAAACCTTACTGCATTCTGCCTAAGGCTAGATAAATATGCATAAATATGCATACTGCAAAATCAGTCCTCATTCCCTCATAATCATCTGAAATTATCTCTTTTTATAGGGATAGACATAAGGCCCAGGATTATAGGCCTGAGACTAGCCAATGTTTCATCCTACAATTTATAAACCCTTTCTCTTATGACTTCCCCTTTGCAGCAGAGCTTCCATTTATTTAGGAAACAAAGGAAAGTTTGCACAACCGGCAGTTTCTTAGTTCTTGCTCAATAACATGCTTAAAAGGTTTTGGAACGTGGGGTGAAGAATAGGGCAGAGACTCTATCCTTTTCTCTCAGTCTTCCCCCTATGCAACGGCACTCTGGCACAGGCTCACACAGCCGCCGTTGCAGCTTTCTCATTCATTCCTTCACTCGAATAAGCTATTATACATGCAACACACACACACACCAAAAATCAATCCATTCCGCATAGCATTGGTTCCCCAGCTATTAAGCGTTTTTATGTTTTAAATATCCAACAGCGTGCAATCCGTGTCGTAGATTCTGGTTCGTGGTCATTTTACCAATCTTCAGAAACTAAAGCGAATCGTTTGAGCCCCGAGAGAAGAGGAACCATTGAGGCTTGCTTCGACCACGGCATCTCCCAAATATCTTCTCGCCCGGTTTCTATGATTCCTGTCGCTCATATTTTATGACACTTACCCGCCGCCGCCGCCGCCTCCCGCCCGGCGATACATAGTCGACTTGCGTCGAGAAAGCAACATCCTGCCGACTTGCCGGTCAACACCCCACACGGGACACGTTGGCTTAGGACACCAGGTCCAACAAATATCGCACCCCTCCAGAAACGCGCTCCCTACCAGCTGTTCCGTCTAACTTTTGTTCCTAGTCGAACATAAGCTCCTCGCTTAAGGATGAGCAAAGCGAATGGCTCCTGAATGATAAAAAGCAGAATACAGGAGGCAAGGCGAACTTTTAAATAGCGCTAGGAAAAGGGCTCATTGTTTTACGTCCATTTATTAACATTCCATGTAGCACTGAATTTTAAAATTTATTGAATTAAAGCCTTTAAACCAATTTTTAAGCATATTGCTGAAACATCTAGTTAAGATGCCTTCTGCTGCAAAATGTGGGATGTAATAAAGATAGTACACGTTTTAGAAGGAAACGACCATTTTTAATTTCTCTCATTACAATATCAACCAGAATTAAGTACCTTCAAAAAACAAAAAATTAAGGACAGATCATCTATTAAAACTAACCACTTTCCCTTAAAAGCTTTAGCTACAATATTTCTTCTCCCACTTAAGGTAACTTGTTTCAAGTATAGCAGTAAAAGGTGGCCAAACTCAAAACTCTTCAATTGGATTGTATAGACATACTAATTTAGTGCCCTTCTGACATTGTGAATATACCAATGAATGGCAATGGTGAAGTCATTCTCAAATGTTTAGGTTATTACAAAACTGAAGAACAATTCCAAAGGCATCCTTTTCAGCAAACCACATTTCAGGAACAGGATAACAATACTGCAGGGATCTTTCCTTACAATCTAAGAAACTCCCATCTTTCCAGTACACCAAGATTTATTTCAGAATCAATCTTGGCATGTCATATAGTCCAATCAAAAGATACAACTGAATTATGAAAAACAACTGAGTGGGGTTCCATTCCTCAATATTGTTTTGTGACTTTTAGTACTATGGATAATTGGAAACAGTTGGAGCACATTTGTCTGATTTAAGTTTCTTAACAATTTAAGTTTATCCCCAGGTATTTCAGCAATAAAATCACTATTCCATCCATTTTATTAAACCAGTTACATAACACATTCATACCATGTACAAACAAGGTTCATTAGATTCATTTGGTGACATCTGAATTGCAGAACTCATTGCAATTGCTTCTAGTTCTCGGTCTTACACAGTTCTGCAGTTTGCTTAGGTAATAAACTACCATTAGCGTTAAGGAAATCTAATCCTATGCAGAAACAATGCATATATTAATTGTCAAACAGATGTGGGCCAAATAAAACACCATCCACTTAGATTTTATGCTCATTCTTTACAAAATTGCAAGTAAAACTTTCAGACTTCTATAGCGAAAAGGAGGTATGGATAGACAAAGGAATAGAGCACAAGAATGCTTGCATTCATTCCACCAATCCTACCATACTCCCCGTAAGAGATAAAAAAGTAAATCAGATGGTCAACATAAGCCAACAATGCTTCAAGCTTATTCAGAAGTAACATTTCACAAACATAAAGCAATAACTGAACCTTCACTCTGGTTCCCGAAAAATAATGGCCCAATTCAGACAAAACAATTTGAGTGCAAAATGAATAGTCTGACAACATAAAATATTCCATCATTTTGCAATTCCTTTTTGTATATCCATTTTTCAGGTTGATTTATTCATTCAGGTTCCCTTGGGTTCCAAACTAAGATAATGTAGCTTAAACTTTGCAGCTTAGAACCACTGTTTGTTAAAAGTATGACATGTAACTATCCAGGATATAAGAAATTATAGCCAGGTGTGTAAGGTGAAAAGAAGAATTTAAGCAGTTTATTCCCTGACTGATATAGCAGAATATAGTTTACTGGCCACAAATTTTAATGTCTGAATCAAGCCATTTTTTTCTTTCTCCCCCCCAAAAAACTGCATCCCCCTATTTAGAGCAAGAGATAACAAGGAATGCTTCCCTAATTTTATAACAATGATTATGTAGAATTTGCTAGATAGCCAAGAATTTGGCAATAGAAACCCAAAGAAGACTTAAGCTACAAATGTTAGCAACTTTATTGGGAAGGGCATTCCAACGAAATCAGTAGAATTTTCTTCCAAATAAATATAGTTAGGATCTTATTGGTAGAGCAGCAGAAACATTATACATGGCCATTTGGAAGGACACGACAGGACATGACGAAATGTCTGTCATGCTGACATGCAAATGCCAACTTATGTACAAATAAAACATACTGAGATGCAAGTAGGTGGCCTACTTGCATATGTATGCTATAATTTTGGTTTCACTGTAGTTTGCTGCAGATACTGCTGCATGTATCCCATTGAATGCTGCTATTTTAAGTTGCACTGTTGTAAAAGCAACCTGGCAACTGTTTATACATTCAAGGTAATAAGAAACTGAAGTACTGTATGTGTCAGAAAATGCTGAGTAGGTATATACAGGAAAAATTAATTTTAACAAGCTAGAGGAGGAGAGCATAAGTAAATTCCAATACTTAAATCATCCTTTATTAATAGCCCAGTGATCAGCACATTAATCCTGTAACACAGATTTCTTTCAGAAAGAATCCTATTAATTCCATTGCAGCAAATCCCCAAATCAAACTGCATCCTATTTTATGATGAATATATAGAAAAGGAGAATTGGAAGGAGAACCTCCAGATCTTCTCATTCAAAACATTCTCCTGAGTGATGCACTGGTGGTATTTAGAAATCAGTGCTAGTACATATACACAACACAGTTAAACACAGCAGGTTTTCTTGGCTCTTGATATACTGTGATACTGGCTACACAAAGTTCCAATCACCTTTCAGAAGAGAGTCTAATTTTGAAGAACATATTTAGCCAGGAGAAAAGTTGAAGACGTGGTGCCTCCCTCCCCTCTCTGCAAATATAAAAACAAAACACAATCCTCATAATATAGAGCTAGAGAGGAGGGGGCTGGTCTTGACTATCTGGAAAGAAGGCAGCATCTTCCTGGGGCCAAAACACTGCACCAAAATCACCACAGGCTGACATGTTGAAGGAGGAAGAAGAGCTGACACAGTGGGAGGTAGATGGCACAGATCCTGGCAAGTAACCAGTCTGGTGGAAAGGGCCAATGAGAGAAGAGAAGATCGACGCAGACACCTGAAGTGCCAGGAACTGCTCCTGGGAGAAATGCACGCTTTGGGCTGATATTACTCTCTTTTTTTATACCAGCTTCTTGGCTTCAAAGAAACTCTTTAGGTGCCTCATTTGCCAAACTCCAATGACTACAAGAATGAGAGTCTGGACTATGGACCACCAGAGAACCCGCTGGTTTGTGCTTTCACTGGTTTGCCGGAAACGCTCCTCTCGCCACTGAGAAAAGAGGTAAAATATTAATGAAACTACATTAAAATACAATGGGATATATTTCATGGACATTCTGTGGGGGAAACAGCAAAATACAGAAAGCTGTGCATACCTTCACCAATACCCTCATGACAGTAAGGTATGAGGGTTGACCAATTCCCTTATAGTACTTCCTCCAAAGAGTTAGGCCTCTTCCCCAAGTTCAGAACTTCATGATTTATGTGCATGTGTACAACGGCAACTTCCCACTCCGGATGTATGAGAGAAGTTACTGAGACTTCTACAGGGCTTCTGAGGAACTGACAAGCTCCTTTATGCCAAGCCATGGCATTTATCCATCTAGTCTACTCTCCTAACTAGAAGAACTTCTCTAGTCAAAATTTTAACTTTTTAAGAAGCCTTGCAAAAGTTCCTCATCAAAGATTCCTGAGTAAACTCAGTGGTCATGAAATGAGAGAACTTGTCTTTTTGAGAATTCCTCACTGATTAAAGAACAAAACCAAAGAGTCAGGATAAGTGGATAATTTTCTCAATGAATAGCAATAAGAGTTGCAAGGTCCACAAAGATCTGTGTTGCCTTTTAACCTGTTCATGATAAAGATGATTTAAGGTAAGCAGAGAGTTGGCCAGGTTTGCAGATTATGTCAAATTACTAAGGGTGATGGTGGTGGTGAAATTCAAAAGTGATTTGTGAAGAGCCCAGACTGATGATTGGTCAACACAATAAAAATTTAAATAAGTGTAAAACACTAAACATCTGGGCAATCTCTTCTAACTTTACATTTACAGAGATCTTTTTTCTGGGTTTGTTACAAATAACTCAAACTGAAATATAAAATAAATTGTGGGATCATACGTCTTGCAGAAGAACAACAACTATAAAAAGATCAACACCTCCTGCTTGATGAATGAGGGCTTGAACAAGAACTGAAATGCTAGACCAGTGGTTCTCAACCTTTTTAATGCCGCGACCCCAACCGGTCGTAAGTCGAGGACTAAACTGGTTGTAAGTCGAGGACTAAACCGGTCGTAAGTCGAGGACTACCCAACCGGTCGTAAGTCGAGGACTTTCCTTGCCCGGGAGCGCCGCGCATGCGTGGTTCCGCCCCCTGTGCTGGCCAAGGTGTAGCTGGCAAGTGGCAGAGACGGAGCAGGCCGACCACCAGCTGGCCCAGCCCAAGGGAGGTAAGGCACCTGCCGGAAAAGGGGGAAAAAAATGGCGGACAAAAAAAATGGCGGACAGCCTTGCTTGGCGACCCCCATGAAATGGTCGATCGACCCCAAATGGGGTCCCGACCCACAGGTTGAGAACCACTGTGCTAGACTAATATGGGTCCTGACCTCATCCAATAGTTAGATATTTTTATGTCCTCTATCTCAGGAAAAGATTTCCTTGCTATCTGTTGCTTAGTTCTTTAAACGGATAAAAGTCCATGTGCCAGTTGCACATCTGGCAGGTTGTACTGGCACAGAGTTATAATCCTGCCTTTCTTACCCTTTGGTAGTTTTGTTCTTTCTGGATCTGTTCTATCTGCTCCAGAAGCTGGCGAACACGCAACTGCAGCTCACTCAGCTTGTCCTTAGCTGCAATTTCAGCATAATCATTGGCATGTTCCCCAACCTGGATGTCAAGATGGACCCTCTGCAAAAAAAATAAAATAATAAACCTTCTGAAGTGCAGATACCAATGACAGCAAGATGCCTTAATAGCAAGCATGCGGGGAAAACATCTTCTCTTAGTTTAACAAATATCTTACCAGCATGCCTCCTGCAAAAAGGGAAAACTTTGTGGAATTAGAGTGCAGGCAGATCTGATGCTCTCCTGGAGTGTGTGAAGTAAAGATGAATCTGCCCTCTGAGCCATATTGCCGGGACAACACCACCTGTAAATGGAACAGATATATGAGAATGCACATGAGAAAAGTCAGACCAAAAAGATATGTATACAGGTTTTCGATCTGAATAAGACTGAGCATTTTCTTGCAAACCTTTTCACCAGGCAGTAGATATTAAATGTTCTAAGTGCAATCAAAGTTTTTACAGCATGGTTCAATACTCAGGATTTCATAATATACAGGCAGTCCCTGAATTAAGAACATCTGACTTAAGGATAATCCCTAGATATAAAGATACAGCCTTTGTGTTTTTAATATACGCCTGTTTTCAACCGTCCCTGAAAGCATTGGGTGGCTTCAATGCTTCATTGGCTCAAGAAAGGACAATGCAGTCTGCCAGTTTTAGTGACAGGCAGTCCATTTGTAAATATGAGTTCCAACTTAGATACAAATTCAGGTTAAGCACAGAGTTAGGGAACAGCACTCATTCTTAACATAGAGACTGTAGTTCACTTATTAAATTATGAAACATATAATATTCAGTATGGGATGAAATCCATTATTTAAAGAATGGTATTTAGAAATAGTCAACTGTAGTAATCTGATGAGAGTAAGGGGCAAACAGCAATGGGGTCGGCCCAGCAGTTTGACACCCCTGCTCTAATCAAAAATGAAATTTAAAGGGGAATAAAGGACCACAAATGCCATTCTTTTATTTTTCATTCCAGATTACTTTGTACTATTTTCCAAGAAGAAAATGGCAATTGATATTTTCTTAACCACTCTGAAAGGAATGTCTTTTTAACGCGAACAAATCTGGCCACCTTTCTAATCATATTTAACTTTCCAAAGATACAGAACAGTAAACTGCCTAATAATAGCAATGGAAAAGTATAGATGTGACAACGGATCTGGACGTGACAGCATCTGTTGGTTTTACATATGGTACAGTCACATATTTCCCAGACTTTACATGTGCACCTTTACATGTGCACATGTAAGGACTTTACATGTGCACATATTTCCCAGACTTTACATGTGCAATCCATTACTTTGGTTCTGATTTGTGAGCCTCTGGCGTTGAGTCTTGGGTTTCTCCCCATGTTCCGCCCTGTGACAGAGCCCCAGAGTGAGGAATGTACCTGAGAACCTCACAGATGATCATGTGCTGAATGTACCTTTTCATCGGGGTCCTTCACTTCCACAAACATGCCCAGGCCGGGAGTAGCGGGAAGGTACTCTTCTCGCTGCTTATCATACAACTGCGTCCGGTAATTCCCTGCGTGGTAGAGGGGGAAGTTGGCCTCGGAGCAGCTCGTCCGTTCATTGCCAAAGCCCACCGCCACGTCCTACCCACACGCATTCCCACGGCATCCCCACTCCCGCCACGGCACGTCAGTCCTCCTCTTCTGTCGCCCCTCGCGCGACCCCACCACTCCTTTCCGAACTCCTTCCCCGATACAATCAGCTCCCCCTTTCCTCCCCCGCGCACCGATGACCATGGTCTCGTCCGGAATCTCCTCGATGAAACATTTGCGCTCCGTTTCGCCCAAGTGGAAGTAGAGGCCCCACGCGCGCGGTGCGATCCCCGCCGCCAGCAGCAGCCACCAGAGCACACTTGACCAACCGCCGGGAGCCGCCATGATGCCGCGCTTGCGTCCTGCCTCCGCTCTCGCGCCACGTAATCGCTGCTCAGCAGAGGGCAGGCACCGCGTCGCCCAGGGCCGAAAGACTACAACTCCCAGTCGGAAAGGAAGTGGGGAAAGCCTTGAGCGCGGATTGGAGAGCTGTCTCTCGCCTAGTCAGCGGAAGCGCCGCTATGTTTAGTCCAGGGGTAGGCAACCTTGGCTCTTTTATGACTCGTGGACTTCAACTCCCAGAATTCCTGAGCCAGCATAGCTGGCTCAGGAATTCTGGGAGTTGAAGTCCACGAGTCATAAAAGAGCCAAGGTTGCCTACCCCTGGTTTAGTCGTTGGTAGTGTGTTGAAAGCTAGGAAGTAGCAAAGTACTCGAAATATTCAGGTTCGCAGACCTGCGGTCTCGCTTCTCTCCCCTGTGCTCGACCTGTAAATAAAAGAGCCCAGGACTGTCTTAACGTTCCAGAATTGCATTCTACTGACTTGTACCAGCTACGAAGTGCGATTTGTTTTGCGTATTGTGAAGACGAAAGATAAATCTGTTGCATTTCAAAATTCAAATTCTGATTAAAATATGTGCCTGTTTATTTTATGAAGTTGAGTCAGTTTTGACTCCTGGTACTGTCTGAACTAGTCCCTATATCAGTGATGGCAAACCTTTTAGAGACCGAGTGCCCAAACTGCAACCCAAAACCCACTTATGCATCATCGGGTGCCGGGTGGGTGTGGCCCATTGGGTGAGCGTGGCTGTGGTGGTAACGGCAGACTGGGTGGGACTAAAAAGTTCAATCAATTCCAACTTTGCAAGATCTTTTTTTTTCCCGCGAGAAGTTGAAATTGATTGAACCTTTTTTTTTTGCACACGGCGGCGGCCTAAAGCGAAAAGGTTTTATAAAACCCAGCTGAAGGCCTAGGACTGGGGTGATGGCGCGCGTGCCCACAGAGAGGGCTCTGAGTGCCACCTCTGGCACCCGTGCCATAGATTCGCCACCACTGCCCTATATAGTTTTGCCAAGGGTTTCCTACGGTATGCGGTTTGCCATTGCCTTTTTCCTAGGGTACAGAGAGTGGCCGGCCCCAACTCACCCAGTTGATTTTGCTTAAGGCGGGACTAATGATATTAACAGCCCTATTGCAAACTCTGAAAATATGTTCATGTGAAAAATATTTTTTTTAAAAAAAAACCTCTGAATTACTGCATTATTAACACATTTTGATCCCTGAAATTTCCCAGCATGGAATCAGGTTTCGCTCCCCCCTCCCAATTTAGTAATACCAAAATGCAGCCCATCCACCATTAACCATAAAATTAAGACAAACCACCAGGATAAATTTTCCATTTTATTTCACATTGTCATTCTTCAATTTATGATCTTCCATATGCACACATAACAATGTGGCTATGATACACTTCAAATTCTGCCATTGGAATCAACTAGTTTAGATGTTTAATAAATGGGACA
This sequence comes from Protobothrops mucrosquamatus, assembly GCF_001527695.2. Lineage (NCBI taxonomy): Eukaryota > Metazoa > Chordata > Lepidosauria > Squamata > Viperidae > Protobothrops > Protobothrops mucrosquamatus. Next base: position 73,371 of record NW_015388346.1, on the reverse strand, counting down.
CATAGTTCATATTGTCTAGGAAAATCAAGGCCCCGTTCTCCCAAGCTAACGCAGTCACAGATATCACATTTCATGGATGCCAGTTGTTTTGGTGCAAGTCAGTTTCACTCCCAGCAAAACAAAAATAGCTGGTATTAAAAAAGAATAAGTGAAACTATGAAATACATTCAGTTCAAAAAATAGTTTTCTTGAATTAAGTTTATAGGCCACAGCAAGAAAACCACCCTCCACATAGCTGCACTACCAAAATACTCTTAAGAGTAACTATCTGGAAATACTATCTGAAGTGCAAAGCATGCCTCCCAGAGAAGAAGCAACATTTTTAAAGTTTGAACCATACTGTTATTTGCCTGTTTTCCATAAAAAGTTTTTATAGAAGGATTGAAGGTTCTAAACAACTTTCAAAATGGCAGGCTCCCAAGTACAGTACAACCTATATTCCGGATTGTTTTGACACAATTACCTATTGTTGCCAAGAAAAAAAGGGGATATGAAAATATTCCATACATTTCTCTGAAAGAGCCTTTTAGAAACCAGAGTCTATACAATTCTCCCTCCCACCTGTAAAAAAACTTCCCCAGCTGCCCCAAATTTCGGCCTCCTGCACGTTAGTAAAATCGCTTGTTCCGCTCCTGGCGTTTCTGGAAAACCACAGCCCCCACCACAGCACATACAATGATGCCAAGTAGAGAACATAATAACAGTAAGAACACTTTCCAGCCTGTCAAGGGCCCACTACGGAAGTTTCCTGTTGGATCATCTACATTATCTGAAGAGAAAAAGAAACAGAAAATTGAGTTATACTACATATTACATCCTTCTACTACATAAAGGATAGCTTAATATAGATTAGCATAATTCTGGATTATGCAGATTATACTGAATATCTGTCCTCTTCAAGTTTCTTTGCGGAACACTTAATAATCATTAGACGGGTAATGAGGAGAAATAACCTGAAACAGAATTTTTAACTTTGCTCTCTTAAGATCCTGGTCCAGCTGAGACCCCCATGGTGAGCTAACTGCTCCAATACAGTACATGCAATTGCAGACTATAGCCATTCTTGGTCAAATTATATATTTAAATAAATCTAAATAAACAGAAACTGATTATGTTGTACCAATATCTACATGGTAAAATTTAAACACAATATCTTCTTGCAAATCTGAATGCATATTTACTATTTATGAAGAGTTTTCAAAAATTCAAAATAAGAAAACAAATATGGCAAGTGAAGACATCTGACAGACGTTTCTGTTGTATGCCACCTAAACTCACTCTTTACGTTGGGTATCACTATAAATCCAATAAACATATAACTAGGTTATCTTTACTTGATCACCTGGTGCTTAAATCAAAAAGATTTCCTTCATTAGTCACTCTATAGTTTTAAAAGTGAAGTACTTTTATGAAAAGTGATGCTTGTTCCTATGGGAAACTGATCTCCCATTTGTTTGATTGAACATTCAGGTTAGAAGCATTAATAAATTACCTTTGGGTGATTTGAAAAGACTGACGCTGGGCTCAATCTTTGTCCAGTCAATGTTTTCGTCTTCTGGGGAATGTTCCACCATCAACTGAAATAGCTTCATCGAAACGATATCATGATTATCTGGAAAAGAAACCAGCTGATTAAAATTAAAATTCAATGACAGAAGATCTTACTCTAAGTAAAGGTTTCTTATTTAAAAAAATTCTCACAAGTTTTCAGCAATACAGGCAACTGACAAGTAGTTAATACTAATTCAGGTGATAATTCAGGTGTTAGTCCTTGACTTACAACCAATTGTTCAGCAACTATTCACACTTACAACAGCACTGAAAAAATTGATTTACAATTTACAGCCACTGCAGTATCCCTGGGGTCATGTAATCAAAATTCAGATACTTGGCCACTGGTATATGTTTACGATGGTTACAGTGTCCCAGGATCATGTGATCACCATTTACGACCTTCCTGGGCAGTTTTCGACAAGCAAAATCAGTGGGGAAAGCTGGACTCTCTTAACAACTGGATGATTTGCTTAACATCTGCAGTGATTAGTTTAACAACCATGGCAAAAAATGTCATAAAATCGGGTGCAACTATTTTACAATCCACTTGCTTACCCCCAGAAATTCTGGTCTCAATTGTGGTTGTAAGTCATGGAGTACCTGTATCTTGGGCACTTTACCAAACACTGTCTCTATGTGAAATAACACATGCAAATAACACAGCCACTTTAACTACTAGCAAGTATTTCTCACCAGATAGATCTCCTGTACCAGCAGAAGCCCCAAAGAAATAACCAGTGGGTAACCGAACTCCTGCAACATCAAAGCAGTTTTTCCATTCATTTTTATCCTCCACATCAGTCATCACCTGCAACATAAAAGTAATCTTCCACATTAAGGACAACTTAGTTTTCACACTTTTCAGACAGTTGAAAAATCCTATGGAAATGTAGAACATCAATTCTGAAATATATAAAATGGTAAACTCATTAGGATTATTATACATCATTAGGATTATTATACATCATTAGGATTATTATATTCATGTTTATATTTCATTGACTAGAGCTGTAGAAAGCATGATGCAACTTATTCATTCTAAGTTAGTATGGAACCTTCATGGACATTCATCTGTTATTTGTGTAATGTGGTAGAATGTCATGTAATTCATTTGTGCATCTTGCCCCCAGCACCCATCATCAGGCTTACCGTCAGACGCCCCCGAGAATATCGGACAGCCAAAAAGGTGTCGTGGTTCTGATTACGAATATCAGCTGTGCAGCCTGCCAACTCCGTCGAGCGACCATCTTTACTATGGTCATAGGTCAGGGATCCATTGTTAACCATACCAGAAACATAAGGAAACACACGCTGTAGAATAAAATAAATTTGAATCAAACTTGTCTCCATGATGCTCAAAACTCTTACTCTAAATATTTTGAAATCCATATGCATGCAGAATCTCTACTTATATGGGATTGTTCCTGCAGGAAAAGCCTTCTGTTAGCTTTCAAACAGAAGCTATTATCATTTACCTCAGTAGTTTCCTCATTGGGATAGGTATCCAGGAAAATGGCCAATCCATGGAATTTGTCTTTACTGCCAAATACAGGGCCTGAAGGTGATAAAACAGAAAAATATGAATATGTTTTTAAAAAACTAAAATCAACCAATCTTCAAACTGAACACTGATCAATTTAAACATTTTACGTGAAGTCATTTGGGAGTAGATGGCATATAAATATGTATAATGAACAAATAATGCTTGCTAGACAGAACAAATGTTACCCATGTAACAAAGCCATTCCAATGAAGGATTCTGGAGATTATCAACTAACATTCCATCAGTGGATAACCTACTAGTTCTTGGCATAAGACCAGGTTATTTGTGGGAGTGCTTTTCCCTGATTGTTTTTACCTTTCCCATGAGATCTGGCAGGAGAAAGTATGTTGTGGGTCCAGTTAATTAAAGAATGTCATCTTCAGGGACCCACAAAATAGGCCTTTTTGATTACTGCCCCTGCCCTACAGAAAAGTATTCCCCGAGATGAGAATGGCTTTGACTCTTCCAGCCTTTCAGAAGGCCCTTAAGACATTGATATATTCCTGGGCATGATGGTCTAAATGCTGGTGGTTACGTGCCTACTGTTTCAACTAGAGTATGTTCTGCCAGGCTGATTGCAACAACAACCGTATTAAAATTTCCAAACCCACAACAGTGGAATATATTCCAAATTATTAGGCTGATCATAATACCTGCAGTAAGGCGCTCCCGAGTGTACCACAGGGCAAAACCATCTCCATGGAGATTCTTCTTCCCTGCCCCGTGAACTTTAAAATGAACATGAAGCTCCCAGTCCTTCAGAAAACAGGGCTAGAAAACAAAATAGAACCCCAACAGCTTTTCAGGAAATCCAACATGGAAAGCGTGCAAGCTGCAAATTACATCCCTTAGAGTCTCACCCCAACCTTTCCATGTAGAAATAACACTCACCACCCGGTTCCAGATAGAACCTTCCTTGCTGCGCTCATCAGGGGTCAGTCGAACATACTGGCTAGTCAACATTGTACTCCCTTGAAAATCCCAGAGAGGCATTGAACTGGAGCCAACCCCTAAAATAGAGGATACTAGAGAAATAACGAACTGTGGAGTACATTATTTTTTTTTTGTTATTAGAAGACATTTGATGTTACAAGCGAGACGTAGGCAAGAAACAGATTATCCGAACTAGGTCTGAGTTCCTCGGAAGTGGGAATTGTGTTCTTTGCATTTCTCCTTCTGCTACTGTTCTATGGCGATCTCATGATAGAAACTGAATCTTATTTATTGCCACCAGGATTTTCTTAACTGGTGAAATTTATATAATTTTTAATACATAAAACAGTTTTACCTGCTATTCATAATTATTCATTATTGATGGATAAGTCTGCTTAGGGCCAAAAAGGGTTGTGAAGTTTTACGGGCTAGGTATCCCTGAGAAGATGTGTGTGAACGGGCAGCGCTGTCCCCCATAGCCTTTCGGGTTTTCTCCCCCCTTCAGGAAGGGGCAAAACCAAGCCCAGCCCTTGGATCCACACAGGCGAGCCTTTAACACAGGAGAGGTCGGCGACCAACGGGCTCAAGCGTGAGCGCGGGCGAGGAGAGAGCAGACGGGTCACACAGGGTGGCAGCCCCTGCCCTCCCCACGCACCCTGGTAAGGCTTGATAAGCGAGTGTTCCCGTTTTAGATGCTCGTTGTTGCCATCTGTGAGCTCTGCGGCTCCTCGCGGCGGGGTCCCGGCCAAGAGGAGCAGAAGAAACAGCAGGGGTGACAGCACCATGCTGGTCGTCAACCCCCGCAGGCACCAACTCCCGGACGCTCTACCCTCCTATTCGTTCTGCACTTCTTCCTCCTTCCGGTTGACCCTAGCCCGGAAGTGAAGTCGACGGCTGTGAAGCTGCATCTCCCCGCCACCTGCTCCCTTGGCAGTTAGGAGGTAGGAAAAGGAAGGAGCAGCGGTCCCGCCTCTCGCTCCGGTGTTTTGCTCTGGTGCTGCGAGAACCGCGTGTCGGTATCTAAGTGGATGGAGTCACGGGGTGAGGAGCGCTCGCCCCGCCTCGTTTACTTTGGTTCTTCCCTGGACTTTCGCATTGGGGTGTGTGTGTGTGTGTGTGTGTGAGCAGCGTCGACTGGAAAATCGTTTCTCATTTACTTTTTATTAGCCTCCGCATCCTTCTCCCCAATTTCTGCTGCGAGAATGTTCAGATTGTTGAAAGCCTTGCTGCACCTTTTGTAAATGGGGTTAAAAACGGCAAGCTGCGTGTTAAACTTTTTAAAACCATTATCTCTTGAAGTAATTATAATCCTCTTCTTGATGGATATCCCCCGGCAGCCGTCCAATCCCATCGGTAGTGGGCGGGGAGGAATACCTAATACTGTTGTTAAAAAATCCCTCCCATTGAAATCTGAACTTTTATTTAATTTACTTTTGATAAAAACGTATCAGATTATATTGTGAAGGTGTTGCTAATTTTTAATTTTTTCCCAACTATTGTTTTATGCATTAAAAAAAAACCTTAAATGTTTGCTTTTTGAAAAAGCTGCCAGTTTAAGGAATACATAGTATTATATGCCCCTTTAAGAGTAGTGACATGGAAGAATGTGTATATTTTAGACTTATTTATAGGAAGAGAAAAATGACCATAGACTATATTTTTCCAATTAAAGATTGTTTTTATTTTAAAAAAAGTGGTTTATTGGAGTGCATGCAGCACTAACTACATCCACAGATCCAATAAGAGGTTTTTATTGCCTGATTCTATATATCAATCCCTTTCTTCAGGATGGTGGGAGCTGGTGGGTACATTTTGAATTTGGGGAATATGGCTCAAAACCGCTGCTTGTGGAGCTTGCACATTCACCAAATGAACACCAGCATAATTAGTTTCAGAGGTATTACAGCACCCCCCCCCCCAATGCATTATCTTTGGTTATCTTTGTCCGACTTGGGGGCCACTGGCATACTTCCAAACAAGCACAGAGATATATTTACCCATGGTTTCTGTGAGGAATAAAAATTCAACTCCAAGGATGTTGGAAAACAAAACAAGTTTTATTAAAGCTTTTGCAAAAGCGGTGGAACTCTTGGTAATGGCAAATCCCAGAGTCTACACTTGAATCAATTTTTGCATAGGTTTTTATACCCTGTCCCGTGCATCATGCCACATCCTTCCAAAGTGACCTCAGTTGATAGGCCCACCCGGTCACTTAGCAATCATTACTGTTCTGGATCAATCAGTTAGATAGATCTGTATGTTAGAATGTTTAGCATTTATTGGGTTAAGCGCTATCTCCTTAAGAGATGGATTATGGGTAATGTAAGTTTAGCTAGTTAGCTATTTCATGTTAGCAGGTCAGTAGAAGGAGCTACTAAAGTTCATCACAGGATATCCTGGCTACGTGCCAGTTTGGAATATTCTTTGTCTGAGATAAGCATGGGGCCACCGCAGGACTCAGATGGTCCCATTCCACGTTAGAAGTTGGTATGGAGGAAGTATTGATTTCTTACCTATAAGGATGAACAGATGTACAATATCCAGAAGAAACAAACATAGCTGCAAGTATTTCTTTCTGAATAAATGTCTGTTTTACAATCATCTTTATTGAATTATCTGTATGATCTGGAATTGCAAAGCATCTTAGTTCTGGATCAGAATAATTACAATTACCAGACCCTCCAATTATTAGATCAAATGCCCCTTTTGTTCCTGTCTTATCTTCACTCCCTTTTCTGTGACATGATTTGTAACATCCTGCTAACTCGGAGTATAGCCCTATCTACAAGGTGAATGGTTACCCAAACTGGATAATTGCAATTATAAAAGATTTATGTCTTCTCTTGTTTATATATAAGAATGCTTGCTTTGCATCTAGAAACTATGTGTGCAACAGAGTTCATGCTTTGGTTAAACATGGCTGCACTTTGGTTCATAGTTATACTTTAAAATACTTACTCTAAGCAGTTTTTATAAAGAATAAGCCTTATATAAATTGAATAATATCTTATTCATAAGCTATATGCTATTCTACAACAGTGTGCACTATTCTACAAAGTATACTTTAAGTCAGTATATATATATTTTCTGTCTATTCCTTCAGCTTATTATATCTCCTTTCCTAAATGTATCTTAGCTAAGTGCCTCTATATGCCTATTCCTTTAACAGAAATTGAAAATTACAACATGTACATTTCTTGTGTACCTCACATTTCCATCTCAAAATAAGATTATTACGTCCATTTAAAGTTTACAGGTATCTGTGAGCTCTACAGCTGTTGAGGTGTGTTGGGTGTTTTCCTACTTTAATTAAAAATTAAATCAAGTTTTCCTATTTCAATTTTTAAAGCTTTACAGTGTAAAAATTCACTCAAGCTAGAACTCTTAAGTGAAGAGGGGTATTTCTGGATACATTGGCATCATTAGGTGCCACTTTCTAGCACTGACCATATCAGTGGGAGTTCTGCAACAGCCACAGCTGTTGTGATATCATTCATTCTCTAATGCGTGCATCAACCCACCAGCACATGCATGCATGCACACTAGTCTGAAGTCCTTCAACTGTATTTGCCACGATCAGTCCTATAATCTTAAACCTTCTATGAAGCACTTCAGGTGCAAGGGCAAAACAGGGTTTCCTATGTTCAATTCCTTAATGTAGCAGCATGTGGTAAAAGGAATTCAGACAAGTGCTTTATGGGTACTCTTATAGCCACTGTATTTCCCAATCTCAACAACTATAAGATGTTGAGGCTTCATCTCCCAGAATTTCCCAGCCAGTAGAGGAACAATACCCTGCTGCAGAGGATGACAATGCTGAATCCTGTTTATTAGCAAATATCAATAAAGAGAAACCATGACAAGGTTCTCCTTTATTATCAGTTCCGATAGCTGCTATCAAAAGAAGAGAGATAAATTGTTTCTAATTTGATTTATCAGAATATACTCAGGTCAAAGGAAGGATGATTATACTGCCAGTTGTTGACATTACTTTTTTTCTATCATCCTTTGTTCATGAGAACATTTTAATCCAGATAATACAGTATAACAGAGCTCTGCAATTCATATAATGATCTGAGTTCTTGCAATAGGATAAGACTGAGTTCTGGCTGTAGGGAATTATCACTTTCCTGAGATAAGCCAAATGATGCTGCTTAATAGTACTGTACTAAAAACAATCTTTAAACTAGAACCTCTTATAACTAAGCCAATATAGCTAGATTGTAAAAGAATACAACTTGCAACATTATATCATTTTTATTTATTTATTTTATATTTGAATTTATATCCCGCCCTTCTCCCGTAGGACTCAGGGCGGCTGACAATCTATTTAAAATACATACAAAACAATACAAATTTAAAATTAATTAAAAAGAATATTAAATATTTGTCGAATTTAAAATATAATTAAAACCCCCCTAAAAATTACCCTAGGCCAGTCCTGCAAGCTGGNGGAGCCTCCGGGTGCTCCTCAAGGGGAGCCCCATGTAGAGAGCATTACAGTAGTCCAGGCGGGAGGTGACAAGTGCATGAGTGACCGTGCGTAGGGCGTCCCGGTCCAGAAAAGGCCGCAACTGGTGAATCAGGCGTACCTGATAAAACGCCCCCCTGGTCACGGCCGACAACTGGTCATCCAGCGTCAGCCGCGAATCATGCAGGTTTACTAGAAATATATCCCACAGGTTTCAGTGAAATTTACTGTGCAATCTTACATATTACTATTACAATATTTACTAAATTGAATGGGGCTTACTTCCAGTTAAGTGTGCCTAAAAGCCTTCCCCTGCTTGCTGCTCTCCAAGTGTGTTGTACTGCAACTACAGTTATTCTCTAATAGCATGGCCAATTGATGTCCATTACCTTTGGAGATCATTAATGTTGATGAAATGTGCTATACAAGTAGTTGTAGACCCAGGGGTCTTCAAACTTGGCCCTTTTATGACTTGTGAACTTCAACTCCCAGAATTCCTCAGCCAGCATGCCTGGCTGAGGAATTCTGGGAGTTGAAGTCCACAAGTCAAAAGGGACAGGTTTGAAGACCCCTGTCGTAGAGTTACGACAGTTTATTTAGTGACCATTCAACAGCACTGAAAAATGTGACTTATGACTGTTTTTCATAGTTATGACCTTTGCAGCATCCCCATGATCATGTCATCAAAATTCAAATGCTTGTCAACTGACTCATATTTATGACAATTGCAGTGTCCTCAGGTCATGTGATCACCTTTTGCGACCTTATGACAAGCAAAGTCAGTGGGGAAGCCAGATTCACTTAACAACCAGGTTACTAATTTGTCAACTGCAATAATTCACTTAACAACTGTGGCCAGAAAAGTCATAAAATGGGGCAAAACTCACTTAACAGCATAAAGTTTGGGCTCAATTGTGGTCGTAAGTCAAGGACTACCTCTATTGGTCTGTTCATAAAGAGTTTAGGTTTAAATTACATTACATAGAAAATCATCATCAACAACCACCATCTGGTTGAAACAAGTATCAAGGAAGGGGTTAGGGTTACGGTTAGCTTTTACTTCTCAGAAAAGAGTATTAAGAGAAAATGATTTTCAGTGGAGAAGTGATGCTTTTGTGAACAGACATTCTTCACTACCATTGAGGCAACTTTGAATGGACATTTTGTATTTTGAAGTGAGAAATCTGAATCGTTTGCATTTTCATCAGATTTTTAAATTGGATACCTTTACTCTTCCATGGCAATGTCCTAGGACCTAGGTCAGGGGTGTCAGACTGCTGGCCCACGGGCCGGACACGTCACGAGGAAACTGCACCCACCCCATTGCTGGCAATGGGGGAAAAGCTCCAATACGTCACGCGACGTCACGTGACGTCGCGAGTTTGACATGTCTGACCTAGGTCCTCCCCCCAAATTACTTGCATAGGGCATTGATAACCCTGTATAACGGTCAAGGATTTCCTTTTGTCCTGAAGAGATTAACGAAAGAATAACCAAAAGGACCATATATTGCTGGTTAGAATCCTGTCTGCAGTCTGCTATTTTAACACATTTTATTATTTGTTATTCACTAGTTTTTGATCTCTTAGTACTGATTTTCTTTTTGCTTTAATACTTATTCATATGAGGGTAATAATGCTGACATCCTCTGTTGCCTGACACTTTGGGTTGGTTTAGGTTGATCCAGCACAAGAATAGGCTAATGACCCATTTCTCAAGGGAAGATGTTCACAACATTTTATCATTATGGTGATGCTAGGTGATGCTAAACAATGTTTTTCAAAAATGGCCCTTCGATTTAAATCCTGCTTTACACATTTCTACCTAAGCTCTGCTGTTTCTTAGAATACGATCATACCTGAGATAGCCCATTGGAAAGGCATTCTCTGCCCATTTTTTTGCCATGTAACACCAAAAATAATGTTTTCTGACTTACGCTGGCTCAAGCAATGCTATCCAGCTTCCATGTTGCCCTTTATTTCATAGTAGATACACTCTTTCACTCTAGTTGGCTACTGTGTACTGTGACAAGAATGTCCTTTCTAATTACTCTTTTCCCCCCAACATTTTAGTAATATACTAGGAGTAAATAATAATAGTAGTAGTAGTAAAGTTGAAAGGGATCTTGGAGGTCATCTAGTCCAACCCCCTGCTCAGGCAGGAAACCCTATACCATTTCGGACAAATGGCTGTCCAATCTCTTCGTAAAAACTTCCAGTGTTGGAGCATTCTGGAGGCAGGTTGTTCCACTGGTTAATTGTTCTAACTGTCAGGAAGTTTCTCCTTAGTTCTAGGTTGCTTCTCTCCTTGCTTAGTTTCCATCCGTTGCTTCTTGTCCTGCCTTCAGGCGCTTTGGAACTTTTTACCTGCTTGATCTACTTAGTACAGGGGAAAAATACTATGTTTTCCTATACCCGGAATACCATCTCACAATCTTCACAATTGAAGACAAACTGATTTCTATCCAGGTGCTTTGATTATTGTTTTCAGAGACAGAAATGGGAAGGAACTTAATCATAAAAGAAAAAAAAAATGGTGGGATCTATGTCTGGAGATTGACAATACGATGGTTATAATTGGGCAACATTTGCTGATTCTGAGAATATTCATACATCTTATATTTCTTTTGAAAAAAAGAGAGCAAAGCTTCACAGAGAGCTCCAGTGCCCTAGAATGAAGTTCTGGCATAGGTTAATGGTGTTTCTAGAAAAAACAGTATTAAGGTTTTACAAATGAAATGGCAACTAATTGAATAGTGATTTTTTTAATAGCAAGCATGCTGGCTGCTGGATAATTTCTACAAAGAGAAATCAGAACTCGGTTTCACCATCTGCCCAGTGGGAAAACATGCCTCTTCACTGGTAATGTGTAAGGTGAGGTGGCATCCTTTTGCTTTTTTTTTTCCAAGAGATGCAAGTGTCAACAATGAGCGCTGGTAAGGCTACCTAACCAACAACACTGGTAGTTTTTAAGATGGGAATTCTTCCTGAAAGTCAGTCTCTGACGTTTACAATCCATGTCGGTAATAAAAAGATTCTGCTACTCAAATTTATGAAAAGAGAAGATTAAGCTTATTTAATATTTTTACCTGAACTATTAGAATAGTGCTCAGTTTTGAAAGGTAACCAAGAAATGTAAGCATTAATACAATTTGAAGGGATAAGAATGAACATGAATTCTCCAATGTGTGCTGCATTGTTTTTCTTAGTGGGTAGCTTTTAATTTGTCACAAAGGCTATGTAATGTTCCCTGAAAACTCCACAGTTAGCTCTGTTCTCAAAATAATCCAAATGGAAACTTCCCAATAAGGATATGGCACTGGATGCCAGAATGCAGCTCTTAAAAATTAATAGTTCCCAAAAAGAACATGATACTGATACCACGGAAAGCGTGCTTTAAACTTATGAGATACAATGGAAAGCGGGGCAGATGTCAAAGGTAAACAGAGAGGCTTCCAACAGAGCCAGCATAGAAGGTTATTTTAGTGCTGGGTGGAAATTTGCAAATGGCACTGTAATAAAATACAGTTAAAAGCCATAGAATAGTATATTCAAAATGGATAGACTCATCCATCATAGTTCCAATCTAAAGTAATAGTCATCGGTTTCCCATCATGCTTGTATAATTATATATTATGAATAATCGGTAAATGTGCTTGTATGCTAACTTGAAGAAAATACTTTTCTTGCATATAAAATAAAGTATATCTAAGGACGGGAAATTTCTCTGTGAAAGCAAAGCAGATCATAGAAGGAGGTTTGCTTAAATACTGTATAGCAAATGTCTTAATAGTACAGGAACACTTACTGGCACTAAACATTCTGATTATCCAGTCCCAGTTTATAACATCACTCAAGCTAACATTAACAAAGGCAGGCTTTTTATCACCATAGTGTGCTGGGTGATGCTAAACAATATTGGTGCAAAAATGGCCCTTCAGTTCAAATGCTGCTTTGCACATTTTTCCCTTGCTAGGTTCTACCGTTTCTTAAAATATGAACATACCCTGAGATGTCTCAGTGACACGAATACATACAACAAATTGTACTGGCTAAGAATACCTAATCATGCTGCGGTGTGTTTGACTCTTTGAAGTTCCTCCCTCAGCCTTGATGAGTGTACAAATTGTTCCTTGCCTTTAAGTTCAGATTTTATCTTGGAAGAACATAGTCGTGGGCAAAATTCAACATTAATTGTCCAGGTCACAATATTCATACAACTTTTTCATGTACTTACTTAGCTTATTTTCTCTACAAAGATTGGTTTTTCAAAATTAATTTATTTTCTGTGTATATAGTAAAGATAGGGTAAGAAGAGAGAAAAAGAATAAGGGCTAGGAAAGGACAGGAAACATTGCAGAGACAAAATCTGAAACTCTCTCCCAGCCATTAAGTAGGCTTACATTCCTTGCAGATGTGCCAATAGAGCAGGCACCTATTTATAAATATCTTGGAGTGCAATTCTAGGCTTTCTTATCACTTACTGGGCAAGTGTGGCTATTGTACTATTCTCTTAAGATTCCTCTATTCAAAGGAGGCACATTTTATTCTTGCTTTTTCTTAAGTAATTTCTCAGCTTCTTTATGGAGGTTCAATTTGCATGTTTATAAAGTTTAATGTCTTGGAAGCTATCTAGTTTATAAGACCAATACTTGCAGTTCCAAGATGCATCAATAGTGCTATTTTACAGTTATAGGCAGGTTTGGCTTTTGTGGATGCCAGAGCCTGGTTCTGTCTCCTTGATTTCTGTTGAAATTGATTTTCTTATCCTGTGGGTCTGGTTCCAGTGGTGCTCTAAACATTATTTTAAATCAGCCTGGCTAGCAACAACTAATAGCAAACTCTAGTCCTCAGGACTCTTTGTAAAGTCTCTGTCCATTAGTATTTAAAAATGCCGGGAGTCATCTTAAACAACATATCTGAGACATTGATTTTCAAACCAGTTTAAGTCTAGTATCCCACTCTATAGTTAATGTATTCCTCTCAAATGTGCATGTGCCATCATCTTATCTCTTTTCAATTCTAATTCTGAAATTTAATTGAGCTTTTTACCTTGGCCAGGTTGATTTCACTACTCTCTGCAGTCTTGGGTAGTGGTGGGGTGTATAAAAACATCCCTTTTCAGCAATGCTTATACCCATGTGGAGATAGCTCTGTGGAATCTGTGCTTCTCTGTTGCTTTTTACATAGAGAATCTAGGAAGACATACATTCATCTCATTTTAAGGAACTACCGTACCATGGTAGAGAGCACGATGTCTCTCTGGTCACTGTTTCTAACTGACCAGGATCATGCTATATCTTTCTAGCCTGGCTTTGTGCTACCATTCGTTGTATCTACTGTATCCTACCTAAGATTGAAGTTTAGCACAAATTTCGATGATTGCCACTGCCATCTGTAGTACAGCTATTATAATTGTCTTACGTACATTTCATTTTATTTTTTTAAAGTTTTATCAGTAATGACAGGTTTATGTTTTTTTATTGTTGTGTTCTCTGGCCCAAAGGTCATAATAAAAGTTTGACAGAATCCGGATTCTAGATGGTATGTAGGATAATAATAAAGTTGCCAGTTGACTGGGACTTGGACTATCCCCCTTGATGGTAGGCCTTCCATATGCGAGCTGTGCCATCCAGTGAAACTGACACATACTGCAGAAAATCGAAGAAGAAAGTAAGTTGGGAGTAGCAGCGGCAACACACTGTACAAGGCTCAAAGAACTGGATAAAATATAGTGATTGCCCAGAGGCCTCGTCTCATGAGTTTTCCGACCGTATTGGTCTCCCATCCAGTTGTAGGCCAAAGAGTGATCTCAGCCCAAATTCCAATCAGCCATACTTCAAGGATGTGGCCTTCCTACCTGCTTCATTTCTGGGACATGGATGAGACCCTTGATAGAATCTTGATGTCCTGTGTAACTTTGCACTAGTGCTCCAGAGTTTGGGTCATAAATCCTGCAAAAATAAAAAAGACAGAGTTACAAACCTATCCAAGGATAAGCTATCCTTTTTTTGGTTTCCGCTTCCCTTACTACCAAATGCCTTACTCTGTGGCTACCTGATAGTATCATGGTCTCCTGCAATGATACATCCATTGATCTGGTCAATGCAAATACAAGTGATTCTTCTAGGGGCTTTCATGTCTCGCACACAACATCCACCATCTTCACTCTAAGTGAACCAGATTAAAAAAACAAAACACTTCCACCATCAAGGAAGACACTCTGTTCTCCAGCTTCAGCGATATACCGCACTATACAAATACAACTTTTGAAATTCTATTCTGACCTTTTGATTCTCTAAGAATCATCATGCAGAACTATTTGTGTTTGATTAGAAAATCATCATACTGTAGGTCTGTGAGGGCTAATCTATTTTCCTGTGGTCTTACCTATCACTACACTTAACATGAAACAAGGAGTGAAGTTACTTACCCAGAGTTGAATGGTGCCATCTTCAGCCCCAGTTACCCATTTGTTTTGTTGTGGGTGCCATGCCAGGGCTAGGACTGTGGTTTTGTGCTCGCAGAGTTCAGCCAGGAGCTCCAGGTCAGCACAATGAAAATTGAAAGCGCAGATGAAAACTCCAGTGCTGGTAGAGAAGGCAAATTCCCTCCTTTCAGGAGCAGGGCTGTGTGGGCTGTGAATAGCAGGGATAACAGAACCTTGGCAAACTTAGATTATTGGTGATAAAAGTCTCTCTGGCACAGAGGTGGGCGACGATAGCAACTTTATGACCTATGGCAGTGGTGGCGAACCTATGGCATGGGTGCCAGAGGCAGCACTCAGAGCCCTCTCTGTGGGCACACGCGCTGTTGCCCCAGTCCTAGGCCTTCAGCTGGGTTTTATAAAACCTTTTCGCTTTAGGCCTCCACCGCCGTGTGCAAAAAAAAAAAAAAAAAAAGTTCAATCAGTCAATTTCAACTTCTTGCAAAGTTGGAATTGATTGATTGAACTTTTTAGTCCCACCCAGTCTGCCGTTACCACCGCAGCCACGCCCACCCAATGGGCCACACCCACCCGGCACTCGACGATGCATAAGTGGGTTTTGGGTTGCAGTTTGGGCACTCGGTCTCTAAAAGGTTCGCCATCACTGACCTATGGACTTCAACTCCCAGAATTCTTGAGCCAGCCATGCAGGGACTTGTACTTCTTATGTTTGCTACTGTCCATTTTTGCCATGAAAGATGCTTTTACAGTCCTCCTTTCGTGCAGCCAAGATGACATTCTTCTCTAAGAGCACATTGATGCTGTGTTGTTTTTTTTTAAAAAAAAATCAAAATGCAGAAAGGTTTACCCACCTATTTTGGGAACAGGCCACATCCAGGATAGGCTCGTTATCCCCAGGCAGGTTGGAGAAGGTGTTTTGAAAGGAGCGCTTTTGAAGATTCCAGAGGCACAGCCTTCCATCCCATCCCCCACTGAGCTGCAATGAAAGGGGGGCAGGTGAGAGCTTGCTTCTCAGGGCTCTGCTCCCTTTACTCCTCTCTCTCTCCCCCCCTCCTTTCATACCTTCGTTCCTTGAAGACTGTCTCTGCTCCCACTCTCTCCCTTCTCACCAAATGAAGAGATTGCTGAAAATATTCTTAGAGGGTTATGGGTCCCACTTTACAGAGAACACAATGCTTGCTTTGTGGGGATTCTTTATGAAAAGGATAGTGCAGGGCTAGTCTGCCCCCTGTGGTGCACTTCTGGATAGCACGCAAGAGTGAACCGAACAGATTAGCACAGTGGTTCTCAACCTGTGGGTCGGGACCCCATTTGGGGTCGATCAACCATTTCACGGGGGTCGCCAAGCAAGGCTGTCCGCCATTTTTTTTGTCTGCCATTTTTTTCCCCTTTTCTGGCGGGTGCCTTACCTCCCTTGGGCTGGGCCAGCTGGTGATCGGCCTGCTCCGTCTCTGCCGCTTGCCAGATACGCCTCGGCCGGTGCAGGGAGCGGAACCACGCATGCGCGGCACTCCCGGGCAGGGAAAGTCCTCGACTTACGACCGGTTGGGTAGTCCTTGACTTACGACCGGTTTAGTCCTCGACTTACGACCGGTTGGGGTCGCGGCATTAAAAAGGTTGAGAACCACTGGATTAGCAGTCTTGGGCAGCCAAACAACTACTCTGCATTAACACTCTACTCTCCTGGCTAATGTACCATCACCATATACCAGGGGTAGTCAACCTTGGCTCTTTTATGACTCGTGGACTTCAACTCCCAGAATTCCTGAGCCAGCTAAGCTGGCTCAGGAATTCTGGGAATTGAAGTCCACGAGTCATAAAAGAGCCAAGGTTGACTACCCCTGCCATATACTAAATATATAATGGAAAGGTATTTAGTTCAAGGCCATTTTAAGGTCAAAGAGCCATCACATGGGAGACCAGCAGGAACAATGACATTTTATAGTTAACACTTGTATACCAGACCCAGTCACCCGAACAGTTTTTCTGATATGGTACCACTTAACGGATACAAAGTATTAATTTCATTTAGTGTGCAAATTGTATATAAGTTTATATAATATTCTCTTTTCAGGGGTCATATATAAGCACCTACCCTATATAATCTTTCCCCAGCCGTTCACTTACCAGATAAGGGACGTGAATGCCATTCTTCTCATTTGTCACTAGGGCAAGGGCTGTAATCATGCCGGTGTGTCCACACAATACTATTCTGCATGTGAGATCTATTTAAGATAATGATATGGAAGACAGCAATTGGATGGAAAAGAGAAAGGAGAGATCACTCCACCATGATGAAACTGAACTGATATATTATTATAACAGATATTAATCTGACTTATATTCTATTTTTCCACCCACAGGCCCTTTTAAAATACAGAAACATTAGCCTGGCAGTGACAACCTGCTAAATTCATTTGCCAAGATAAACATAAGGTAGACCCCAAAGGAGAGAAGGGAAGATTTCTCAAAGTTGCATATGAAAGAAAATTACAGTGCTATATATTTGTAGTATGTTGTATAGTAGTTCTTTTGTCTTATTAGATCCACTGTCATATAATTTAGTCACTAGATCAGTTTGATCAGTCTAACAAAAAAACCAACAACAATAAGTTCTTCTAGAGCAGGGGTGTCAAACTCAATTTCATTGAGGGCCGCATCAGCATTGTGGTTGCCCTTGGGGGGGTGGGGGGGGTGGCCAGGGTGAGTGCGGCCTACTGGGTGGGTGGGGAGTGGGTGTGGCCTATTGGATGGGCATGGCCAGCTCTACATCGTACGCGTCAAGTGTGCCTGTGGGGGCCTGGGCAGGAGTGGGACAGATCTGCGGGTCTCTGGCAGAAGGGGGTGGGATCAGGGCAAGTGCCAAGGCATGGTCTACTGGAGGAGCCTCACCGTTCCTCTCAGGCCATGTGGGGGAGCTGGATGGTGGTGCGGGCTGCCCGGAGCCCTGGGCAGCAGAGGTCAAATGCCCAGCCTGGCCCTCGAGCACCTGCAGAACCAAGCCCAGCCTCACTTCCCCAAGGGGGCGCCCAGCTGCACTTACCTCCTCAAGGCTGCTGCTGCTGTGCTTGCTCTCCTGAGCCAGGTTGCTCATGATGGGTACGAGGGCAAAGTCAGAGGGAGGCTCATTCCCTCTCCATGGGAGGAGACCCAGCTTTGTATCCAAAGCTTCCTTAGCAATAGGATGAGAGACCCCAGGATAGGCCAGGAGGAGGGGGCAAGGGGATGGTAAAAGGGCAGCAGGACCGGACTAAGGCAGGACTTCCCTCAGACCCTCCCTCTCCTTCTTTCCTTCTTTCCTTTCTTCCTTCCTAAGTACAGAGTGGTGGGAAAATATTTGAGATGAGGGAGGGAGAAAAACAGGCAAGAAACACAGCCAGGGCCAGGGCCAAGGCAGTGGGGGCCATTCCCTCACTGTTTCCAGGATGGCTTCGTGGGCCACATGAAACCACTTCACGGGCCGCATCTGGCCCCCGGGCCTTGTGTTTGACATGTCTGTTCTAGAGGCCCTGTGTTCTTGGTTTTCTTTGTTCATGTCTCCTGGTTTATTCTTCACCCTGTTTCAAAATGGCTCAGACAATTGATAACAGCCCACTTTTACAAGGCCTCAGTTTCTTCCACTAAAGAAAAATGCCCTTGAACAGCAATAGATCATTTGGGATGTCTCTGAAATTTCTATCCCATTCTGAATGGGATATTTTTACCTGAGATACAGCTGCTTGAAGGTTCGCAGACCATCTCATCTTGGGCACAACCTTTTGCTAGTGTTTTGGACTCTTGATCCAATGCAGACATATTTTGCTACAGCACAGAGAAAAATATAAAATAGTAAAGAAAATGTTTCTGAATCCTGTTTTGCAATAAATCTTCCCCCTGGATTTTGTTATTATGCACCCATGAATTTATTTCAGCTTTCAGCAACCTTACGATTACCAGATTTGTTGGACTTAAAGTCCTACAGTTCCTCGTTACTATGGCAGCATTTCTATAATAACTAGGAAGTGTAGGAATTGAAATCTAAGCAAGGAGATTATTAAGTTTATCAAGTTAGGGAAGGCTTGTCAGTTCCATAAATGTTAAAGTAAGCAGCCTGTGGTCTCTGGGAGAGAGTTCAAGGTACTAGTTGGGCCACATATTCCTCTGATTACCATCCCATTGTTCAGAGTTAACTATTTCCCCCCCTAAAGCTATATGTCTTTTCTGTCTAAGTAATCTCCATACTTAGACTTCAATTTCCACACTTCCTAGTTATCATAGAAATACTGCCATAGTAACTAGGAACTGTAGGACTTTAAGTCCAACAGTTTTCCATTATAGGAAAGTAAAGGTTGTTACTCTTTGAAGATGACCTACAAAGTGATTTTGACTGCCTTCCATCCAGTCATAGGAAGAAGAGTTTGCTCTTACCTGGGCAGGGGGCTCAGTACCTGGGATGAAGGTCTCAAATTCCCAGAGATAAATATTCCCGTTAGTTGCTGACATCACTAGAATATCCAGCTGTTCGACAAAGATGACCCTATCAAGGCCCAGGGTTTGGTTATCAAGATTGCTCTAAATCAGCATTCAAGATCTGATTTGAAAACCCAAACCCAACATTTTCCTCCTTTTTCTTTTACCCCCCAGCTAAGAAGGTATGGATACTTTTTAAATGTCCTTGGCAAATGTCACCAGGTTTTAAGCTACTTGCTTTTAAGTAGCAAGCAATAATTCTATCTAATGTTCTTAGTTAGTTTTGCTGTAACGTCCCAACTATAGTAACATGTATCCAGAGAGACCACATCCTGATATTTACCTAGTGAACCCTATTTTTTCTTTTCCTATGTCTTTGGCTGTGATCAGGGGTCTGCTGTAACAACTTCGGAGCCTACTGCAAGTCCTCATTTTTTGTGCAGAATATGGACAAGGTTTCAATTCTTTCGGATGACCTTTTTCTATCTGATCAGCCAAAGGTCCTCGTCGCTCCAAGTGGCCTTTGTCTATATGGAAGGACTCCCTGCTGAATGAAACAGACACACAATCCGTGTTTACATAATGTACTTAATCAGATTCTTAAAAATAACCAGCAGATGCATTTGTACAACTTGCTAAATTTGATTAGCATTAGTGGTAGATGTTTAATGCTTTAGCATGATGTGTGAACCCAGCTATTCAGTTAGTTTATATACCAGTCAACATATTTGCAAACCCACAAAATAGATTAATTCGGTAACAAGTTATTGTGTGAACACAGCCACAAGACAGGAAAGACCAGAGACATTGCTATGGAGCTGGGCAATCGATAGGTGTGAGGCTGAGTTGCTTTATGACTGGAGCAGGTAGAACATGAATAGAGGAGACAGGAAAGAGGATGCATAAGACAAACAGAGTTACTGTAGCTTGTCTGTGAACATATACTTTTTATAAGTACAAATGAATGAGGCAGACTCATTTAAGTGATAAGATGCTAAGCATCTTATCAGCAAGGACTATGTTTCCTCTTCTTAGCAGCAGAAGTTTGCAGGTTTCAGCATATAACTAGTTACATCACTAATATTCCATTACTGGGCAATGGAAATCTCTGAACAAATTATATCAGTGCCCGGAAGTATTTCCTAAATGTAGTGATAAACCTTTACCTGTAAATGAAGGGAGATATGTAGCTTCTTTCCCATTTTTGCAACATTCCATTGGTGTCCCCACTGAAGAGCAAAATGGGCTCCTTTTTGGCTAATAAAGATAACAATGAGAAGGTGAACCAAAAGTAACTTGGACTTGGTAAACCAGACAAAGGGTTTACTGCTGAACAGTTGATATAAAGATTAGCCCAAATACTAACTAGCTAACTTGACTCTTTAGGGCAGTGGTTCTCAACCTTGTTAATGCCGCGACCCCCAACTGGTCGTAAGTTGAGGACTAAACCGGTTGTAAGTCGAGGACTAAACCGGTCATAAGTCGAGGACTAAACTGGTAGTAAGTCGAGGACTACCCAACCGGTCGTAAGTCGAGGACTTTCCCTGCCCGGGAGCGCTGCGCATGCGTGGTTCCGCCCCCTGCACCGGCCGAGGCGTAGCTGGCAAGCGGCAGAGACGGAGCAGGCCGACCACCAGCTGGCCCAGCCCAAGGGAGGTAAGGCACCTGCCGGAAAAGGGGGAAAAAAATGGCGGACAAAAAAAATGGCGGACAGCCTTGCTTGGCGACCCCCGTGAAATGGTCGATCGACCCCAAAGGGGGTCGCAACCCATAGGTTGAGAACCGCTGCTTTAGGGAGGTTATTTTGGCTATGAGTTGTTGCATCTGATAAAGCTTATACTCCCTGATCTATTGCAGGCTGAGGCTGAGCAGGTAAGAGTTATGCCTGGCTACTCACCGTAAGCAAGACACTCCAGGGAGTGTTTGCAAGGCAGCAGCGTTAGACATCCCAACTCACTGTAGCGCCAGATCACAACTTGCTGTGGTTTTGCTATGCCTCGAAGGAGAAGAGAACAACATTTTATGTGTTTTACCTAAAATAATCTTTTCGGGATTGCTTAAGGTTACTTGGATTACTCTAAAATGTCTTACCATCCACCAGGTTATATCATACCTTGAGAAAGAAAGGATGTAGCTGGAAATGTTCTACTGTACTTAAAAAAAATCAATTGAATTTATATTCCCGCAGAACAGAAACCTCTTATTGAAAAAAAATATCGAAAGTGGGATTTGTTGATGTGCCAAATTAAACATACAAAACTTTCCTCAATTTTATGCTTTCCACTTTTATTGGGACTACAACTCCCAGAATTAGCAGCAGAAGTCCCAGTCAGCTGAAGTGGGTTCATAGGGTGGACAATGGACAGAGTTTTCCATTCCTGTTCATCCTCCTAGCCATTTTTTTATCCCTGCAAAGCAACTGAATGGAGGGATACTCATTCAGCTGGAACAGAGAAATTAGCCTGGAATTGCAGTGCCAACACTTGAATATCATTCCTAAACCGAGACTCAGTTCTCGAATCATGGTTCAACTTAGTTGCCTCGGCTTTTGAGAAAATCGTATCTTCTCCAAGGTAATTTCTGCTAAATTAATTGATGGTGTGACTTTATATTCTGCTTGTCTTTCCTCCATTATAGAAGTATGCATGTTTCTCCTTCATACTATCCTCTCATTAAATCCTATAAAGTAACTATAGAGACTATTAGGCTGAGAAATAGGGACAGATTCAAGATCATCAAACATTATTGCTGAATGGCTTGAATTAGATCTCCAGCAGTTTTCATACAATACTCTAACCCAGGGGTAGGCAACCTTGGCTCTTTTATGACTTGTGGACTTCAACTCCCAGAATTCCTGACCCAGCATGGCTGGCTCAGGAATTCTGGGAGTTGAAGTCCACGAGTCATAAAAGAGCCAAGGTTGACTACCCCTGCTCTAACCTAACTCTCTGTAACTTGATGCACTCTAGATCTGATGAAGCTGTAACTCCCAGAGTACCCAGCCTGTGCTCACAAGGAATACTGGGAGATGTAGCTAGTACATTGGAAATGTGTCAGATTGAGGTGAACTGGTTTTCTCATTACAAGTCTTCCTTGACTCTTTTACAAATATAATTTTATGTTAAGAACATGAAACGGTTGGTTTATAGCAGGGGTCTCCAAACCTGGCAACTTGTAGACTTCAACTCCCAGAACTCCCCCAGTCAGCATGGCTGGCTGAGGAATTCTAGGATTTGAAGTCCACAAGTGGCTAAATTTGGAGACCCCCGGTTATAAGATATGAAGACGGAATCCATGGTAAGAGGTTTGGAAGGCCAGATGAGATTTTGACTTGCAAATCTGAGGGAAGAGGTATCAGTGCTTTGCTGGGGTACTCACCAATCACATGCTTTGAGTCTGGCAGGCTGAGGAGCTGCTGGAGAACCAGCTCGTCCTTCTGATTGCCCTGGAATGTGGATATGAACTGTGAAACCTGAAAGACAGAAGCCTATTTAATATGGGTTTTTCCTTCCTTTTGCTATTTATGTGTAGGCAAAACCTTTTTATTTGTGAGGAAATGAAAAAGATAAATTTGTGGCACTGCTCTGAAAAGCTCTTGTCCAGACATGTTAAACACAAGGCCCGGGGGCCGGATGCGGCCCGCGAAGTAGTTTCATGTGGCCCGCGAAGCCATCCTGGAAACAGTGAGGGAACGGCCCCCGCTGCCTTGGCCCTGGCCCAGGCCAGCCGGGAACCAATGTACAATTTTGTGATGGCCATCCTGGCACTTGCCTCAGTGGACCATGCCTTGGCACTTGCCCCGGTCCCACCCCCTTCTGCCAGAGACCCTCAGATCTGTCCCACTCCTGCCCAGGCCCCCACAGGCACCCTTGACGCGAATGATGTAGAACTGGCCACGCCCACCCAGTAGGCCACACCCGCTCTATCCACGCCCACCCAGTAGGCTGCATCCACTCTGGCCACACACCCCCAGGGCAACCGCAATGCTGATGCGGCCCTCAGTGAAATTGAGTTTCACATCCCTGCTCTTGTCAAACGAAGTTGCACAGCTACAGAGAAGAAAGTAAGCAATATTCTTGAATGGTAATTTTTTTATTTTAAAAATGTGAGCTTTCAACATATCTTGGAGCAACTGGAAGATCCCAAAAAAAACAATGCAAGGAATCCAAGTAGCCTCTGAAACACCGACTCAATAGAAACAACGAATGAAAAACACTGTCCATATTAATGGAAAGAAACATCAGCTAAGCCACAGCTTAGGCAGCTAGAATTTAATTTTAATTATATCTGCTATGATATTTGAAAGAGCATCATAATGTTTCAATATAAAATAGTTCTATGCAGTCTTTATGTCATTTACATGGTACCATTAATCTGGCAATCTGGGTCTAAGCTCTCAAAAGGCAAGGAACACACTTACAAAAAACATCCTTCATAAACAGTAAGATGAGGTCATTAATGTGAAGGAATTTGTTGCCTAAGAATGGACAAGGATGAAATTTTGCCCCCTCACAGAAAAATCCTCCCTGGTGAACAACTACTAAGAAAAGAAGAAGCTGCCTTATACTGGATCAGGTCAAGATTCAGACAGAAGGTCTTTGAAACATCTAATACTCAACATCCATTTGGTATGGCCAGAATTTATATTGGGAGTCTCCTGTATGTAATACATCATACAGCAAATGGCCTCTGCTCTCAGCAGATCCCTTATTGATACTAACCAATAAGTTTAAGAAGGATCTGTAGGTTCCCCCAGCTCAGAATCCTGCAGCCTGACAAATCCAAAGTATTTGTAAATGGGTTCCAGATTGGCAGACAGTTTTTGTCCAATAGATATTTAGATACATCTCATATACTTTCACCCCATGAATTTAACAAAACATTTGGGAAGTATTTGTACATCCCCCAGATTTGGGCGACTATTGTTTCACGCTACAAATATGAGTTCTGAAAGCAAAACGGCCAAGATTAGTTTACAAAATCTTTCTGTGTGGGAAGATACTGTGGCTGGCCACTTTTACAGAAAGGTTTTGAACTGATTGGAAAGCAGCTCAAGAGTGGTGGGGGTGAGCACCACTAACTCGTTTCCTGTTTGGTTGCAGCGTAGCTAGAATGGCCATGTCTACATAGCAGAGAAATCTTGCCTCACTTCTCTTAGCCACTCTACAGATGCAAGTCCTCTAAGGAAATGTAAGCTTAAGGGCTTAGCAATTCTTCTGAAGGGGGCAAGACATAACAAGCAGGGTTGAAATCTCATCAAGAGATATGTCATTTTCTCTTTGCTTTCCCTGGGAAGGAGCCAGCATTCATACAGCTGGGTGATGGAGGTCTTGTTTTGATTTATAAAGAATCAGGATTTTTGTTGCTCTGCTTCACGTGGGACAGAGATATTTGCCCTTTGTTCTCAGCCCTTCATCTATTGCACATGGCAGCAACTAGTGACTTCAAAAACAACAACCCTAAAGTGAAATGGTGTGGGAGGTGCCCACAGTTGCCCTTCATTCTTTTTTCCTATCGACTATAATATCAAGCAGTGCCAGTAGAGGGCCCCTTATAATCACAAATCCGTTCAACGAAGTGAGTTACTGCTGATAGGCAAAATTGCATCAAATACTCTTGTGTCACTCACTATTTCTCCAGACTGCGGCTCATAAAGGGTGGGCTGGGAAGTGCCATTCGTAATCCAAATAACGCCAATAGGTGCTACATAGCACAGTCCAGTTATGTTACTGATGAAGGGGCCGAGGCGCTGGATCAACTTGCCATCCTGGGACCAGATGCCAACCGTCTGGTCAAAGGAGCCTGAAAGCACCCTGCAAATGAATTCCCAGGTCAGTGCTTCAAGAAAGTGGGCGATCACAGTGAATGGAGGGTCAGTGGACTTTTCCAGCAGCTGGTTAATGCCCCACACTCAACAAATGCTGCATTTCCAATACGTTGGAACGAGGGGAGAATCTTTTTCCATCAACAGTTCTCAGTTTGTATCTTTCAGTTGTTTTCTCCCTGCCGGCAGTTTTATTTAAACCCTGAATTGTCCACTTCCTCTTTGTGGTAAATACCTTCCTTCCCCAAACCTCTACCTCTTTCATTGGTTATAGTCCAAACATTATGACAACACAATTCAGAGGAAAAGGCACCTCTTTCTGCCTGCACCTTCACAATAACAGGGGCAAAGTTCCTATTAAAAGCATGTACACACGTAGGATGATGAAAAAAAAAGGGGGCATATGCAAAACACCAAGTCCTTCATCTAGCTTGTACCTTGTGGTTTCTTGCTGGCGCACCAGAATCAAATGGGTGATGGCTGCATTATGGGCACGTGAGATGCACTGCTTCTTTGTCAGGCCTTTTCTGCCTGGGGTCTGGTAAGTGTCAAAGATCAGTAGTTTTTTGTCATACCTGGAATTGGTAGGGAGGAATGATCAACTGAAGATGAACTTGATTTCAGTTGGCTTTGTTTAAATTTTTCAGCAGACAGCTCAGATCATACCAGAGAGCCTTATTGGTAAAGGCCAAATAAGGTTTCTATTTTCAGAAAAGTGTTGCAATTCACATAATTGTCCTTCAGAGCAATCCAGTAGGCACAGGACTGCTTTTTTGCAGAGCTATTCTGGGTTCCTTTTGGTAAGTCTCTTCTTGTAACATCAGCAATGGGCACAGAATTTCAAACTTCAGAGCAGCTACACTGACCTCCAACATATCTGGTCCTATGACCCCCCATGATTTCCAGCCAATATGATTGTTGAAGTGGTCACAGGAATTTGGGAAGAGTCCTGTCTTAGAAATCTGGAGTTTTCCAATGTGTAGAAAACAGGTATACCAATGACAGTAAATATTATTGGTATCACAAAATATTTAAGTTCTGAACCTGCCTACAGGGGGAAAACTATCCCCACTTCCAAACTCACCCAGCGGTATAAATATGGTTATCAAGGCAGGTGATGCAGGACACAATGTCTTTGTGGGTCCATTCAGAAAAGCTTTGGGTTATGTTGACTATGTGCCCAGATTCTCTTTTTTCATCCAAGGGGAAAACCATCAGGCGTCCTTTGCTCCCACAAAGAAGGAGATGCCGAGCCAGGCTGATTGCCAAGGTGAAGATGGGATAGCCCAACTGAAGAGAAAGAAGGGGGAGATTTACCTAAAGGGCATAAAGTAGTGGTGGCAAACCTATGGCATGGGTGCCAGAGGCGGCACTCGGAGCCCTCTCTGTGGGCACACGTGCCGTTGCCCCAGCCTCGCCTCCTCCCGTGACCCCCTCCTCTCCAGCAGCCCCCCTGAAGGAGAGTCGCCCTCGAGCATGGCACGCACAGAGCAGCGCAGCCAAGGACATGGCAGCCAGGCAGCATAGACAAGACTCTGCCCTCACACCCCATCATTAATTTGATGCTGCAGGGTGCGGGCAGAGGATGTGGCCGCCATAGTGCTGCTGGGCTGCCTGGGCGATCTGTGGCGGGCCCTGGAGGCGGTGAGTGGTCCTGTGGGCAGGTGGGGGGGCATGGGGGGCAGAGTGGGGGCAGGCAGGGGGAGTGGAGCAGGGGCAGGGCCAGTTTTTGGGCACTCGGTCTCTAAAAGGTTCGCCATCACTGGCATAGAGACTAAGAAAGGCATCCCTGCCATAGCACAATCTAAACACAATTAATCTCAGTGGAAGGACCTGGGAGTTTTCAAAAACTGACCAATAGAAAACTTGAGTTCTACAGGCAGACAAGACATGTTTGCTCTGTTGAAGGAATAGCTCAGAGACAAAAAAAAAGTTTTTTATAATCCTAATGGTTTCTAAATGCTTCCAAGGCAGATTTCTAAGATAATTTTAGTGGCCCAGAATCCCGAGGGTATCATTCTCAAGGCTGAGATACACTTGAATGGCAAGTGCCTGACATAATCATTCTGTAACCTTATGATGTCATGTTTGCCATGAGCTGGGGATTATGGGAGTTGCAGTGCATGGTGAATGTAAGGTGACTGGATCATTGGTGAGCTCGAGATTGGGAAAAGTTCTTGAACTCAACGGCAATCAATTCTGTGCAATAGCTTGTAATTTCAGAAAACGTGTGACTGATCTTACTATGATTGGATTCCTAGTCCTAGGGTCTCATGAGATGCCACTCTTACCAGAATACGGTCAAGCACTGTACCACCTGGAGCCCAAACCAGCACAGAGCTGTCATTGGAGGCAGAGAAGAGGAGCCGTGCCTGAATCCAGGAAAGGAAGTGGGTGACCCAGCCAGCATGTTCTTTGGTGCACAAGGTCATGTGCCCACTCTCCATGTCCCACCATTTGATCACTCCATCTATAAGAGTAATATAAGTGACATGCCACTTATGTGAAGAGGAGTTCAATTCATGAATTTTTATTTATATATACACTAGCTGTACCCGGCCACACGTTGCTATGGCTCAGTCTGGTTAAATGGAAAAGAAAGAAAAGAGAAAGCGCAGGTTTGTAATATGTTTAATTTCACAATGCTTGTGGGTATGCTTTTACGTCCAACAGATGGTGCTGTTTTTCAAAAAAAGCATATTTTTACCTGTCACAGGTGTGACATCTATATAATAGTAGGTATATAAAAACAGAAGCGTATTCGAATGCAACGTTGTATCAAAATTTCAAAGCAATCGGTGAAGAACTTTCGGAGATTTAAGATTTTGAACAAACGAACATTTACATATTTATTTATATAGATATAAATATATATTCCATCTATATGCATAGATGGAACAGAAAAGCAGTCTCTTGGTAGATACAGAAAGTTAAATTTTGTTCTCTTTGGTGGAGAAAAATTAGACCTGCTATACTGATGTTATTATCCACCATTCAAACATAATTGGCCAGGGCACGACAGATGCAGGAAGTTGGCACAGGAGTGGAGTTAGATACAAATATTTAAAGTTAGCACCCAAGAAAAAATGTTCCTTCCCAGCATGGACTCACCTTCAAATCCAGTGAGACATTCCCGTCGAGCTGAATGGTAGCCAAGAGCTGTTATTGAACAGCGGTGACGTTCCTTTATTCGCAGGTGCTCTTGCATAGCCATATCTATAGGTGGAATGAAGGATGGTATGAAGAACAGGGATTAGAATGAGGTCACACATGCACATTCACCCTGGGATATTGTTTAATGTATCAGTCTCAGGTTTTTCAAATCAACAGCCATGCTCCTTCCAAAGGTAGAATTGAGTTTAATATTGATAAGAGTGAGGGGTGGAAGAGGACTTTATTTTAGAAGGCCTATGAAGGCTGCATGAGGACAAGAGTGACATGAGATTGTGTCCGTCCGTGTGTTTATATGTGTGTGTGTGTGTGTGTGTGTGAGAGAGAGAGAGAAAGAGAGAGAGAGAGAATTTTTGCAGTGTTAACAAATGTGAAATAATTTGAAACAACTTTATGTTGATATGTGCCCTACTGCTTTCCTACTGCATTGTTATCTAAATCAGTGGAAAAGCGCATATGAATCAGTCTGATGCGAAGAGAGGGGAGATAAAGCAAAACAGAGTGCTTCTGGCTGAGCCTTGAATGGCAGACAACACAGCAGGTGACAAAAAGATGGATGCAACTGTGCAGTGCAATCCAAGCAGTGCTAAGATGCCACTCAATCCCTTAAAACCACAGTATATGCAATCATTTGTGGAAGGATGGCTCTGCTAATCTGTAGCAGCCAGCAAAAGGGAAAGTGGCATCTCTTAAAATTTCAATCCATCTCAATAAATGACCAGGTAATGATTATCCATGTCTTGGAAAAAGGAAGTTCTCTTATCCTCCCAGCCTTTTTTCAGCATTCTCTCAACCCTGCAACTAACGACTGTATCATGAATGGTAATAAATTCCCCCGTTTTCTTTGGAAACACCCAGACATTCAACAATGAACAACGCGGCTGGCACAGGTTTAGCAAAACACAAAAAAAAACCTTCAGCAAACATCTTGATCACTCCGTAGAAAGGGAATGCCAGGAAACAAAAATTTTTCCTCCTGAAGAAAAAAGTTGCATTGCCGTTTTAAACGCAAATGTTAAATTGTAAATGTCAATTTTTTGTGTACAGCAGGGCTTCTCAAACTTGTTCTTTCATTCCCCCAAACCGCTGATCAGAAAGTCCTCATTTAAATGTCTCTGTTGTGACAGAGTAATGGGTTCGTGTGTCGTTACCCAAAAGGAAACCGTTTCTGCCCAAGTTGGGGTAATTTACCCAAGCGTGGGAAGCGCTAGTTTATTTACCCCACAATTTCCCAGCTTCGCCTAAGATTGCTTGCAGTATGTCCTCCCAACTCGGTTCCCTAAGAGTGACAGACGACCGTGATTCAACCGCCCTCCTGCAAGCCCCCCTCCTTTCTCCGAGACTTGCCCAGATATGCCTGGAGGATTTATCGCAGAGTTCTTGGCGTCTCAATCGGTGGCGGCGCCTGAGAACTCGGAGTTAGCTTCAAGTCTCGTTTACTTCCTCCGCCTGTCGCTATGGAAATGAAGGGAAGCGAGGGCGGGAAAAAGCTCATCCCGACACAGCGCATTGGAGTCGTGAGGATGCGATGTGCCTCAACACGGTAGCCGTGGCTTGTCAGAACCAACCCGAATTCCCGCTCATTCTCTACTTTGTTCAGAGGTAGTGGATGGAAAGAGTTGCATTTGCAGCCCTGTGGCTTGCGAAAGCATGCGTGTTTTTTAAAAATTGTATAAGGCCTTTTTTTCAAGGAGTATAAAGGAGTTTCCGTGTTGCTCCGATTTTTGTTTCTCACACCAATCCTTGCAAGCTAGGGAAGCTTGCGAGACAGTGATTAGACCGCATTCTCCCAGCACTTTTGGGGATCAGTGGGGATTAACCAATTTGGGTCTCCATATTTTAAGATGCCTCTTCCCAATCTGAGTCACATATGTTGAGTTATACTTATTTTTTTTTTGTCCAGATGTTATAGATTTGTATTGTTTAAAAATCTTGAAAGTTGTGATTCAACATTTATGGGGAAATGCAAGGTTGAGGAAATCACTCCAGGGCAGCCTGTGCTCCACTCTTTTCCATTGAATCTTAGAGTTGGAAAGGGCCACTTAGATCACTTGAGCCCAACTCACAGCTCAACACAGGAATCCAAAATTAAATCATACTAAAATGATTTCCTAATATTCAGTTCAGTTGGAATCTGCCTTCTAGTAATGTAAAACTGTTACGTCATGTCCTGCTCTCTGCAATGTCAGGCAAATAAGCTGTAATATTTATTTAATTATTACAATTTTTGGATCCTACCCAAATATGCACGACATCCTTCCAGTGTTGTCTTAGTTCCTTTAGTCCTGCTCTGAGAGCTAAACATCCCCAGTTCTTCCAACTTTCTTTGTAGGACATAATTTCCTGTTCCCTGATCATCTTTGTTATTTTTCTCTGAATGTGGTCTTGAATGTCTTAAAAGATGTGATTAGAACTGGATTTCTGGATGTTAAGGGAGAGTC
Organism: Protobothrops mucrosquamatus; assembly: GCF_001527695.2. Taxonomy (NCBI): domain Eukaryota; kingdom Metazoa; phylum Chordata; class Lepidosauria; order Squamata; family Viperidae; genus Protobothrops; species Protobothrops mucrosquamatus. The sequence goes on along the minus strand of NW_015388346.1, from coordinate 42,538 downwards.
TGGCTAATGCAGAATATTGTGTAACCGTTACTTCCTGTGATTGGGAAACTAACCTTCTAATGATGCAGTTGAAAATTTTGTTTGTCTTTTTAGTGGCGATGACAAACCGCTGACTCCTATTCAGAACAGCATTCACACTTACTATTATGAAGTCTGATAACTGCGTTTATTTTTTTTTCTAAATGAACTTTGATTTTATGCCTGTTATTTCAGTTTGTTATTTTTAGCCTATGCTTTACCCAAAGTATATTTATCTTTTGTTTTTATCTTCTAAAGTATTGTTGAAGGAAAAGTCTTCATCAGGGTCCAGTCCAAGCCAGGAATAAACCATGGTGACTGCTTTAGAAAGAAGGTTGTAGTTTATTGAAGAGGAGAGCCAGACAGAAAGATGGCTCTGGAAGAAAAGAGTAAGCACATGTAGTAGGGAGTGGGTTTTTATACTCTCTTGGGCTTTTGTTTGGAGTTGTTTTCTGCTCCCATTTGAGGCTTTGTATTTCCTGTGTCATATACTTTGACCTGAGTCTGAGTGTGCCCCTTTGGCATCTGTGGGTTAATCCTATTATGTCCTGTCTTAGAGTTTGGGTGGGGTATGTGTCTTGGTCTTCCTAAGGGCTCCAACCTTCCTGAATGGATTATTACATCTGCATTTCTACAGAGCTGGTTTCTGCTTAGGGGAGGGAGATTTGGGGCTATTAAGAAAAATTGGGCATGCTTTTCTGCCTCTTTAAGATCCTTTGAGGAAATATAATATTCTGCCCTTTTAATATTTCCTTCTCTGGGGGGGGGGCTGACTTCCCACAGTATTATTCTCCCTATCTCTATACGTGTTGGAAATTCACCTCAGCCCATTTATAATGAGATTGCTAATTGGAAGATTATGAACAAATATCAAATATTTAGCTTAGGTCAAATATATATTATGTTCATAGTATTCTGACAAACTACTAAAGAAGACATCCAATTAAAAAATGAGAAGTGAATCTGTTCTTCACAAATCTATGTAGACTTCTAGTAATCACTGCATTGTTTTCAAAGTACTGACAATTTATTGTGTTAGAGTTTGCTGTAGAAATTTCCTAAATATTATTACAAAATGGGTTACTCAGAAGTTCTTGGGTCCTCTCTTTGACTATGTTTGAAGATACAGGCAACCTTTCCTCTTCTCTAGGCATGTGGCAACGCAACCATTCTCCAGGGTTTTCAAAGATGATACAGATTTGACCAAATCATCAGTGCAAATTCTTTCAGTATTTTAGGATACAATCTACCAGACTTTGGTGATTTGAATTCATAGATGACCAGGAGGTATTTCCTGACTATGTTTCACTATGTTTCAATCAACTTCTGAGTTAAGTAATCTTTGCTTGGTGCGTCATGCACATGTTTTTGTCTTGTTTGTTTTAGAGCTATGTTTTATAATGCCATAGTAATTTCTAAGAGTAAGAAGCTTTTTCTACGGGACATTATGGATGAACTTAATGCTTTAATATCCATAACTGGAGTCTAGACTGTTTTCCTTAGCCTGGGATCTAGGCACAGAGAGGTTATAAAGCAGAGACAGCTCTAGGAATGGAAGCAGCTGTGGGAATGGAAAGAACAACTCAGGCCTCCCAAAACTTCTGTAGGAATGATAATGATAATGATAATAGAAAGTAAAATGGGCGTCCTGATTTAACTTTGTAATTCAATATCCTCAACCCCCACCCCTGTACAAGAAGCTTTTTCCTGGGCAGCATTTTACCCTGTTTTTTACCCAGTAAAGAAAAACAATAAGAAATGAATGGCTGAAGGAAGTGGTGACAACAGCTGTTTTTTTACAAAGGTATACATTAAGAAACAAGCAGCATATGGACAGGAAGTTCACTTAGACTCTGAAGAAGCATTTGTCTCCGGAAGAACAAGAATCTGCTTCCAGCTTTTTTTCTTCTTTCTCTCTCTTTTATTATTAACTGAAGGAAGGAAGGAAGGAAGGAAGGAAGGAAGGAAGGAAGGAAGGAAGGAAGGAAGGAAGGAAGGAAGGAAGGAAGGAAGGAAGGAAGGAAGGAAGGAAGGAATTCCTCACTTAGAAAGGCCTAAACTAGCGCTAGCAATGACGGTGCAATTTTCCCTCCAGATTCCGGTACATTGTTTAGCTAACATTATTTTTTTACTTTATAATAATTAAGTAAGCTTTTAAAATTTTCACACCTACATTAAGAGTAGAGAAAGAAAAACTGCTGGATTACCAAACACAGCTTAAATTTCTGATGATTAATTGGGAAGTGTCATGACTCTTTATGGCGACAAAGTTATAATGGTCTGATTTTTGATATTTTTCTGATAAAAATACTGTTTTGCATTAGACATAGAGCAGAATGATAAGAAATACAAATTGAAATTGCATACTATTGCATATCTTACTCTCTTGACTGCATAACAATCTAGAAAGATGGCTTTCTTTTTCCATTGACTTGACAGAACAATATATGAACAATGGTAAATTGTGCTGTTAACTTTCTGTGAGTAGGAAATGACCTTAGTGTTCTCTGAAAAAATTGGTCAGGAGCTTCAGACTGACAAAAAGAATTATGAAAGATTGGAACTGACTTTTAAGGTTTCCATACGTATTTTGGTTAACTATTCTTGTTCTTGATGCAGATTAATGATTTTATGTATAAAAGGAGATTATTGGAAAATATTATTTCCCCCCATCTGAAAGGGGGAAGGTGAGATTGTTATAAGTACTGCGCACAGTAGATTGCAAGAGTTGAATGTGATGGAGAAGAGAATGCCAGGAAAGTGAGTTTTCAGGGATTTCTTTGTTTGAAAATAGAATAAGAGTATGAGAATTGAGATTCAAAACACTGGGAAAGCACTGGTTTGGGTAAGACTCTTCTATGGTATGTACTTGTGTTTCAACCAACTGTTTTTAAAATAGAAAATAATGTTTGCAGTGTACTCAGAGTAATTGATCTTTATTTTTTAAAAAATCCACAGAGTAGCTTTCCATGTTTATAAACCTTGGGGGTGGGGGAACTCCATGCTAACAGTAACCACCAGGATCGTCTTGTTCTCAGTCAGCCACTAGCATAAACTTGCAATCAGAAAAGACGAACCCTGCCTGAAATTAGAACAACTGTTCTCTTCCTCAGATGTGCGTTTTACAGTGTAAAGAAAAGAAATATTTGTTGCTATATTTCTTAGAAAACGAGAAGGGCGGCCATTTCTTACAAAAGAGCTATTACCTGTAGGCATGATTAAAATAGTTATACAATTTAATGCCCATTTTCAAACAATAGCCATGTTGACTAATGGCAATGATTCTAAGTAAACCAGTAACTCATGGGTAATCATTGTTAAATCTTCACAAGAAAGGCCGTTTTCCATGCAGAAGGCTAATATATCTACAGTAGCCTACTGGAATTTGCAGGCCTTGTATCACGTTACAGGTAATTCACTGTGCACAACAGTCACTCCACAAATCTTCATTCATTTGCCAAGACTTTAACTGGCACACTCTGAAATGTATTGAGAAGGTCACAGACATACAGGCAAACAGTCATATAGGATCTGAAATTCTATGGAAGCCAAGTTAATAGTATCAGAAAATATAAAGCGACTAAAATATGGGAAACTGAAAAAAACCTCCCCTGATTGCTTCAGTTCTAAAAATGAATTCAGTACATAATCTAAACATTTGCTGGAATATCAAGCCTGAATGCTAAGTGCTTGCTGAAGGGCTATATATAGATACAAAACATAGCCAAGTGAGAGAGAACCACCCACAATCATTGTCCAAACCTTTAACAATTCAGACAGTGTTAGTGAATTAATTCCTGCTGCTGTTTCTTTCTCTGATTGCTTGGGAATGATTTAGTGTACCCATTTGGGGTCAAGTGGATTCTGTTTGCAGCAGATGTCACAAGAATAGAGGGAAATAAATAAGCTAAGAGCATGAAGAAGAGGGAGTCAAGCTATTCTCCAAAGCACCTGAAGGCAGGACAAGAAGTAACGGATGGAAACTAAACAAGGAGAGAAGCAACCTAGAACTAAGGAGAAATTTCCTGACAGTTTAGAACAGACATGTCAAACTTGCAACGTCACGTGACATCGAGCAACGTATCGGAGCTTTTTTGCCATTGCCGGCAATGGGGTGGGCGCGGCTCCGGTATGATGAAACCGGCCCATGGGCCGGCAGTTTGACACCCCTGGTTTAGAACAATTAAACAGTGGAACAACCTGCCTCCAGAAGCTGTGAATGCTCCAACACTGGAAGTTTTTAAGAAGAGACTGGAGAGCCACTTGTCTGAAATGGTATAGGGTTTCCTGCCTGAGCAGGGGGTTCGACTAGATGACCTCCAAGGTCCCTTCCAACTTTATTATTAGTATTAGTATTAGTCAGGGCTTTTTTTCTCATAGAATGCCCAGAACGGAGTTCCGGCACCTTTTTTGGATGGAACCTTGTAGGGTAGGCAAGGCGGGTTGTATGATGTGTGTGAGTTCCAACATCTTTTTTTTTTTTTAGAAAAAAAGCACTGGTATTAGTATTAGTATTAGTATTGTAAGTATTGTAATTATTATTATTATGGATAGATGGAACCCATCTGTGATGGCAGATACATAAACAGCAAATTCTTGTTTTCTGTTGGATAGTACCTCTTAAAAATGGCCACAAGGAACTAATATGACACTAGTGGATTCTGTTCTGTGTTTAAATAGCAGCTACTCACAATCAGTATCATTTTAGAAATTTAATAGCAATAGCAATAGCACTTAAACTTATATATTGCTTCACAGTGCTTTACAGCCCTTTCTAAGCAGTTTACAGAGTCAGCATAATATTGCCCCCAACAATCTGGGTCCTCATTTTACCGACCTCGGAAGGATGGAAGGCTGAGTCAACCTTGAGCCCAGTGAGACTCGAACTGCCAAACTGCTGTCAGCTGGCAGTCAGCAGAAGTAGCCTGCAGTACTGCATTCTAACCACTAAGCCACCAGGGCTCTTTAACCATTGTAAGCAACGTTTTTCTTTTTAATACACTGCAGTCCATCTAGAATTGTTTACAATACTTCCTTTGCATGTTCCGTAATGCATTATGACCTGCAGTACAATTTGCATGGGTGTGTGCTCAGAAGTGCCAAGGGACACATGGTGTTATGTGCAATGATTCTGTTGCACAAACACTGTATGTACTTGCACTAGGTATCATGTCATCGCTCTATAATTATACCATTTGTGCAACAATGTCATGGCATGTGTGTCATCACTTGGATGTGATTGTAACTTTTTAGAGACGCCATTTTTTAATTACTCCAAATAGGTGAAACGGTGATCAATCTTTGCTGCACCTGAAGAGTTTGGAGCATATTCAGATATTCTCATTCATTTTACAATCTTGCATTGGATTATGGATGTCCATAAAAGTTGGGAAACAGTTATATGAAGTATATACACAAATAGTACCACAAGTAAAACTAGGCAAAGCTTGTTTTCTTTATGTTAACTTTAATTAGAATTCTTAATTTTAGGTAGGGAACATCAGAAAAAGACAGGCAAAATTGTGACTGGTTTCAAACTGGTTTAAAGATTGCCATTTTTCCCAGTGAGACCCACTATGGCATGTGATTAGAGCATTGGACTAGGACTTTGGGGATTTTGGTGCCAATCTTTATTGAACCATGATAAATGTGGGTCACTTTTTTGTTTATGTATTTGTATCTCGGCTTTATTATTTTTACAAATAACTCAATGCAGCAAACATCCAACACATCTTCTTTCTTCTATTTTCTCCACAACAACAACCCTGTGAGGTGGGTTGGGCTGAGAGAGAGTTACTGACCCAAAGTCACCCAGCTGACTTTCATGGCTAAGGCGGGACTTGAACTTTCTAGCCTGTTGCCTTAACCACTAGACCAGGGATAGGCAACCTTGGCTCTTTTATGACTCGTGGACTTCAACTTCCCAGGAATTCTGGGAGTTGAAGTCCACGAGTCATAAAAGAGCCAAGGTTGACTGCCCCTGCACTAGACCAAACTGGCTCTCTCTTTTTTTTTTCTTCAGTCTAATTAACTTACCACGTTGTTATAAGGGCAAATGATGCCACTTAAGCCACCCTAAACTTTTAAGAGGAAGAAACAAATGAAAATGTAATACATAAAACAACAAAATTCAGCCACTCCTTTTTTTCACAAGGCAGACTAGGGGCTCTACCTAATCCTAGGGTCTTAATTTGTTCCAGCAGGATTGTCCCTGCTCTTGATATGATAGCAGTGTTCCAATATTTGCGGGGCTGCCATAAAGAAGAGGGGATCAACCTATTTTCCAAAGCACCAGAAGGCAAGACAAGAAACAATGAGGGAAACTAATCAAGGAGAGAAGCAACCTAGAACTAAGGAGAAATTTCCTGACAGTTAGAACCATTAATCAGTGGAACGAGTTGCCCCCAGAAGTTGTGGGTGTTCCATCAGTGTAGGCTTTTAAGAAGAGTCAGGACAGCCACTTGTCTGGAATAGTATAGGATCTCCTCCTTGAGCAGGGGGTTAGACTAGACCGCCAAGGTCCTTTCCAACTCTGCTATTTTGTTATTCTGTCTTGTGTGCATAATAGCCGCAGTTATTGAAGAATGGTAGGAAACACTCATCTTTAGGTGGATGGCAGTGTGTTGACTTTGGAGAATGCCACAGTCCCTGTCAGCCGATTGCCTTTGTGCTCATCTGCCGCCTTCGATGTATCTGCTGGAGCTTGCCTTTGTTCGTTGCATCCCCCGAGGGCTGTGTCTGAGGGTGCTAGAAAAATTCTTGGCTCCAGCCACAGATGCTCCCGGTCCCTTATCAGGGCGTGGGTTCCTTTAAGGAGCCTTTGGCTGCAGCCTTGGACCATTTTCAAAGCTTTGGGCTGGAGGTGTCAGTGGGGCTGTGCTCATAAGGAAGGAGACTCTCCCTTCCAAACCCCATTTTGAGCTGTGGTTTTGGTCTCCATGGTGACACTTCCTGTGGTAGAGAAAAGAGGTAGTGAATGCTGCACTGTGAGCGTGGCAGGCAGCTCCACTCCTTCTTTCTCTCCCAGCCAGGGATGCTCTGAAAGCCGGCTGCAGCCTCAGGGAGGGGCTGCTCCCAGCCTGATGGTCCTGGGTTTTAAAGTCTACCTGTGACAACCGCACGAGAGGCATGCTGGGAAAACCCAAACATCTGGGTGTCCAAAATGGCCGAATGGTGAGTGAACATACTTCAGCTGCTACTGGGGAAAGGCAAGGCCAGCAGCTGCAACTTGAATTGGAAGGAGCAGCTTGTCTTCCCGATGAAAAGGGCTCCTTCCTAAAATCTGATCTTGGCATTTGGGGGCTCTTTCCTTCAGGGGGAAGCGTAGGCCAGTTGAAAACCTTTCCTGGTTTTCGTGCCTCCCCAAGCTGTAGGTAGAGTGGTGAGAGGGATTTAGCTGGGCTCTACTACTGCAGTAGTAGACGGTAGGGACGGTAAGGGACGGTGGGATGTTCTTTTGTGTGCTGCCTTGCGGTCTTGCCCTCTTCTTTGTAAACCATCTGAGAGAGAAAGGGCTCTTTTCAAGGTGAAAAACAACAGCAGCTGTTGTTTTGCTCTAGCTGGGGCATGTTTTTGCACGTTGAAGAGTTGCTGTGAAATCACAGTGCCTTTCAAACTCGCCAGGTTAGACTGCACAATCTGCTGGGGAAACAGAACGGGCAGGCATGTTATCAGATTGCACAACTGAGCATGACTGGCAGACACAGAAAGAAAGAAAGAAAAGAATATAATGAAACAATTAGATGGATCGACCTCATGGAATGCAGGAGCCTCTCGCTGTCAGCAAAAGCTGCTGCAGGCTATAGTGACTTGTCTGGGGACCTTTTGCAACAATGACTTTTTTTTTTTAGATGGACATTACTGTAAATGAATCTCATGCAATCAGGTTGCTGTTTGGGAAAGGGTACGTTATTCCCTCCGGCTGGGCTAAATAGGAAGAAGCGTGAACAATAATGTTTTCATAGTGTTATCTCTACAGAAATCTCTCTGGCATGGCCCGTGCACAGATTTAGTGGACTGAGATCAAAATAAGAAGTTCTCTCATACAGTGTGTCCATGATCATTTGGTGTTCAGATAGACTCAGACCAGTTTCAGCAAGGACAGCTTTGGTCTTCAATGGAAGTATAACTGTTTGTGTTCTAGTTTGGATTCCTTGGCACTGACAAGGTAACCACTAGGCCTATCTATTGCAGCCTATTTGGGCTGCAAAAATCCAAAAGACCACTAGATGTCAACACAGAGTTAGTATTTTCTGCATTTCTTCACTATTATCTAGTGGTAATTCAAACCTTTGCAATCTAGATACTAGTCTTGTCCCATCTATGCAACTTTCATTAATAATTTTTAGAATGATTAATGTCACCAGAAATGCCTCAACAGAAATCTGACTATTAGGAGTCTTGTGATAACTTGTGCAAATTCTGTCAGCAACACTGGAAACAAACCAGAATGTTTTTACCATGGGTCAGGGGTAGGGGAAACCTATGTCTCTAGTCTAGGTTTTGGGTAATCCTCTGCGTAATATGTATTCTGTGTTCCTTCTATTACTGTTTGCTCATGTGAATACATAGACAGCGACCAGTAAAACAGGATTGATCAAAAACAAAATTTAAGAAACCCTGACTGAAATAGCAGTTATTGTAAAATACAAAAATAAAATAAAACAATATGTTATACCCAGAATGATTGAAGCATAACAAATTAGACAGTTCACCTTAAAGCAGGAGTTTTAAACTCCTATCATCAGAAGTGCTACACCAGGACTATTTCTTTCGCTCAAGACAGAAGCCTTTTCCTACACTGATGCTAACATTTCTAGTGAGTCAAAAATGAACATGTAGTATCATGTATGTTATTAAAAATAAATATATTAAAAACAACTTTTAACATGAAACAAATCTGCATGAGAAACAGCTGTACCATAGAACTGTTTCCTTTTATCTCTTAAGTAGTAGTATTTTTTGTTAGTGAGAACGCCTGTATTTGGTTTTAGTATTCGGCTGATGTATAATCTTTTGTTCAAGATCAGATTACACAGTCTAAGAAAGCCATCCTGGAGCTGCCTCAATCCTGCTATTTTTTTTTTCCTGCCTCAGTCTTTTTCAGCTTGCCTTTTCTTGTCTGGCAGAGCCCTTTGTTCTTCCTTTGCCCAAGCACAGGGATCTTTGTTCATTGTCTTTGTCTGGCAAAAAGACCCTTGTGGCAGGGCAGTCAGACACAACCCTCCTTCTTGGCTGCCTCTTCCTTCTCTCCCTTTGGCAACCATACCTTCTCAGCCCTTCTCTTCTGGTCAGGCCTCCCCTCCCTATGGCCCTTGCCCAGAGACCCTTGTTGTTGTTAATTGCGAAATCGTGTCCGACCCATCGCGACCCCATGGACAATGTTCCTCCAGGTCTTCCTGTCCTCTACTGCCACCTTAAAGGTAGCCTCTTTCATGGAGCATGAGAGCAGGTGGAGTTTCCCAGAGGGTGGTGTAAGAAGTGCCAACTGCATGGGCCAACTGAACAAGAGTCCTGTCACTGGAAGGCATGTGGCACTGCCGTACTCCTTTGCCTGGAATGGCCCAGCCTGGGATCTTTATGGCCCTCAGCACCTTGGCCTTTCTGGGCAACCTTATCAGTGTCTACAAATAAAAGATTGCCACCAGGCACACAAAAAATGATGGGAAGGTCACATAAGGCCCATGGACTGCAAGTTCGGGACCCCTGCTGGAAATGATAATAAAAGCTTTGTGATGATTAGAAATGATAACCGAAGGAAATATATTAAACACGCCACTGATTATATTAATAAAAAGTTTAAATGATGAAAAAAGAAAAGATATATTGACAAAATACCAATGCTGGCAGCTAACATATTCCAAACCCTGACCACAATAGAAATACATTAAAAATTAAAGTCATCTAGTTTCATCTGAACACATCCAGTAAAGGAGACCCCATTCCCTCTCTAATTGACCACAAACATTTTTGCAGGAGAAAACAGGTATGCCAGTTCTTTTTATTTTGAACTTCCCCAAAGAAACCCTTGGTATCCTTTCTAAATTCAGCTTAGGTGGCTTTCCTGACATCAGATCTACAATTCCGAGCTACCTATTTGTAAATTTTTCTTTCTGATCGGTCTCCTCTCCTCTCCTTTTTCTTTTTCTATGTGTCCTTATTTGTTTTCAAATCATTACAAAACCCCGTAGATTTTTCTACTGTCTTTAATTTTAGTATTTTTAGCTTCTTTTCCTATTAAGTTCTCTGGCCATGGGTGCTATTAAAATCCCTTTAAAAAAAAGGCTATGATACATATTTGACTATACTGAGGTTTAGTGTTGTTAAAATCAGGAATTCCAGCATGAAGTGGTCACCTTCTACCTTCTTATATTTCCTTAACTAATCAAGCATATTTGATCCTCTTGTACCCTCAGAGTGTAAAGGAGAAAGCTGTGAAAAAGTGAGGAATTTATCTCTGAAATGCATATTTTAAAAACAACCAAAGGAATAATTCCAAAGAAATGACTGATGGAGGACATTTGAAAAAAAATCTCTTGTAAGGAAATAAGCACAACAAAAGCAATAGAAAAGAAACTTTCAGTAATCCTGGTACAAGTAAACAAATAAACCAATTAAGAAATAATTAGAAATAATTTTCTGGCATAATAATTTACAATGAGGCAAATTATAGGGATAATGCTTACTCATCATCAGAAATAAAACTTACTTTCAAATAGATAATTTAAAATCAAACTACTATCCATTTCCCATCAAAGAAAAACTTTCTATGGCAATTTTTCAAGCTGAGAGGAATAAAAGAACACATTTTTCTGCTTTTTAGTTTCATCTCAATTGTTAAAAACCTGTTCTTCCTCAATTGAATTGGTTTTTAAAATTAAAATTATATTTTAATTTTAATTAGGTGCAAGGAACTCTCCTAGTTGCTACAACATCTTCCCCACCTCCCAACCCCCCCAAATCCCAGTCTTTATAGATTCGGCAGCTCTTGATGGTATTTTTCTTCAGCTGTCATCTATCTTCCATGAAATATATGCAACTGGAAAAAAAGATGTTCATTATGATTTCTTTAAATCAGAGTTTCATTTTTGCTTTAATAGGATCTGTTAGTCATTCATAATCCACCAGCTCCAAGAAAATGCACCCGTTTAGTAATCTGTAATGAATTCCTTCAGCCTTTGTCAAAACTGATATGTTCTTTTGCTAGTTACATGCTGAGAAGAAAGCAGAACATTTAGAATAAATACATAAAGAAAAATGTAGCGCTGCCTCCCTTCACTCATACACGTATACTTTGTTCCCAAAGGAATATAGTACAGCCATCGACACACAGGGGTTTTTTTTATTCTTGCATTAAGCTATGAAATTGTAATCCTGGCCATAGCCTGTCAAATTCCCATGGATTCTCTTTCAAACAAACATCTCTAATATAAAAGAAAAAAATACTGCTTGTAGGAGACTTTTCAAACCATAGATTTCCATATTAGAAATGTGTACCTAGGAGATGGAATGAGGCGTAGTTAAGACTGTACTTTGAAAGAACAGATGGTCATCCTATATTTGCATCAGAATAGAATAGAATAGAATAGAATAGAATAGAATAGAATAGAATAGAATAGAATAGCTGGAAGTCACCTTGGAGGTCTTCTAGACCAGCCCCCTGCTCAAGCAGGAGAACCTATACCATTTCAGATAAATGACTGTCCAGTCTCTTCTTAAAAACCTTCAGTGATGAAGCATCCACAATGTCTGAAGCCAAGCTGTCCCACTGGTTAATTGTCCTCACTGTTAGGAAGTTTCTCCTTAATTCCAGGTTGCTTCTCTCCTTGATCAGTTTCCATCCATTGTTTCTTCTCCTGCCCTCTGGTGTTTTGGAGAATAATTTGACCCCCTCTTCTTGGTGGCAGCCCCTCAAATACTGGAATACTGCTATCATGTCACCCCTGTTTCTTCTTTTCTTTACACTCACCAAACCCAGGTCCTACAGCCGTTCTTCATATGTTTTAATCTCCAGGCCTTTGATCTTCTTAGTTGCTCTTCTCTGAACTTTTTCCAAAGTCTCTGTATTTAACTACGGTAACTAATATGTAAGATATCTGATACTGGAAAAGAAACTATGCATTTTGGATACCACCGTTGGTACAAAATGTGGCATCTAGACTGTTAATTGAGTTCCTTCAGGAATTGGGCCAGGATACTATGAAAGGCAGCAGAATATGCTAATATGTGTGAGATTGATATTGACCCCAGCACTATAGGCCTTTATATGTGTTATTTTTTTTTCCCGTTTTCTGGATTTTTACATTAGCTACTTAGAATTGTTTGGCAAATAGGCAATCACATAAATGGAATACAATAAATAATAAATTAATAAAATAAGAAGTGCAGGATATGATGATGACATAATACTTACAGGTGCCGATGACTTCTGGGCAAGTTTAAGATGTTTATTTTCAGTCTTAGGTAATTTGATTACCTGGGATCTGAATTAGTGATGGGCCACATCTCTTGCTATGATCCTGTCCAAAAACTTAAATCAGCAGGAATGGCCTTTTTGAAGTATCTTTCTGTGGGATACTTTGACTATCTGGTAGGCAGAAACGGGTCTTCTCCTTTGAAAGTTGTCTCTGAGGGAGGAGGATAATTTGACCTCTACTGGTTTAGTATTTTGGGAAATTTCAAGTTTTAAATTGATTTTAATTGTCTTGATTTTGATTTTGATTTTTAATTATATTGTTTTTTGTTGTAATTTAAATGTATCTTATTTTGTTGGCATGCTTATTTAAGCAGAAAGCCTGGGTGTAAATATCATAATCTTTTGAGTTAATTTCTCTCTCACTGACAAAGTACTCTGACTGCTCTCATCCTTCTTTTGCAGGGCCTGGCGGTATCTGATGGAGGTACGTGGGATATGTGACTGGATAATTCTAAGGGAGTAACATCGAGTATCTAGAATTAAGGAGAAATTTCCTGACAGGGAGAATAATTAATCAGTGGAAAAACTTGCCTCTAGAAGTCGTAGGTGTTCCATCACTGGAGATTTTCAAGAAAAGATTGGATAATCATTTGTCTGGGATGGTATAAGGCAGGGGTAGGCAACCTTGGCTCTTTTATGACTCGTGGACTTCAACTCCCAGAATTCCTGAGCCAGCCTGGCTGGCTCAGGAATTCTGGGAGTTGAAGTCCACGAGTCATAAAAAAGCCAAGGTTGCCTACTCCTGGTAAGGTCTCCTGCCTTGAGCAGGATGTTGGACTAGAAGACCTCTCAGGTCCCTTCCAGCCCAATGATTCTATTTCTATTTATAATGCTATTCGACTTATGGAGACAGTGTGTAATAATGGCCACAGGATTTTGCTGGTTACTTGGAGATAGGTTTGATATTGAGGTAGATAAACCCAGTAACAGGGAATTGCCAGTTATACTCCCTCATTATAGTTGAATGTTGGCCCTTTGAACTACATAAAACAACTTTCAGGGATTAGATGCTAAAACAAATGTTTGGCCAAACTAGGATCCTTGACTGGGGAATAGATCCTCGGTTTTATACTACTATTAGTAATAGGAAGCTAGAAATTTGTTCTTCACTAATGAGCTGATGAGAATGAACAAATCACCAATGATAAGAATAAACCAGATCTTTGCACAGTGTCACCGGGAGGGACAGAAATAAGGTTTCCCTTCTCTCTATTGTTCTGTTCAAAATCACTGGTTTACCTGTAGAAAATCAGCTATCTTCAAACAGTTTCTGGGAGAAATGGAGTACTTTGTCATTTTTCCCTTTTTCCCTGGGGTTCCTTCAAGATGCTGATTCCTTGCTGGTATTAGCAGAAGGAACTGGTGATTTTGAGCAGATCCCTGGTAGATGGGGAAACAAGGCATTTTGCCTCTCAGAGATTCTGCTTAAAATCTCTGATTTCCAACAATGGGAAATTAACTATGGGCCTGCAGCATGTCTAGCAAGAGAAATTGCTCGTGTACAAAGATCCCACTCAGGGTCACTATCCCATAACCAATATTGAATTAAGAGCCAGCTAGTAATCTGGTAGGCTTTGTACATGAAATAGCCGGCGCCATCTTGTTGGTCATTTGAGACAGAAAACTGTTTTGGCTTAGCCCGGTACTTCAATAATTGCCAGTTTAGGCAGGCTCAGATTCATAGCACCATTCCAGATAGGAGGCCTCTGAAAGACTTGAAACCTTTCTCTGCTTCACAGAGTTAAACAGCTCTGGCAGCCGGGGTAGTAATAACAGTGTCAACAGTCTGCCGTGCACTCAGAGTGTCACTCCCTCCGTGGGGCATTCCGTGGCCCGCTGGGCTGAGTCCTTTGAGACGCTGCTACAGGACCAGCTTGGTGTTGCATACTTCACTGTGAGTTCCATGTCACCTTTCCGTTTCCTTTGATTTTTTTCACTGCACCTTCTTCCCTTTTTACTATTGTTTATTTTTATTTCCCTTTTAAGATGGTGTGTATTTGGAGCTGTTTAGAGTTATATGATTTATAGCCATCTGAAATTGTGTGGGGCCATATCTCTCCTCTCCAGTCCTTTTAACCTTGAAACGGGTCTTCTCTCTACTGTGCTGTTTTGCTAGAGCAGTGGTTCTCAACCTTTTTAATGCCGCGACCCCAACTAGTCGTAAGTCGAGGACTAAACCGGTCGTAAGTCAAGGACTAAACCGGTTGTAAGTCGAGGACTAAACCGGTCGTAAGTCGAGGACTACCCAACCAGTCGTAAGTCGAGGACTTTCCCTGCCTGGGAGCGCCGCGCATGCGTGGTTCCGCCCCCTGCGCCGGCCGAGGCGTAGCTGGCAAGTGGCAGAGACCGAGCAGGCCGACCACCAGCTGGCCCAGCCCAAGGGAGGTAAGGCACCCGCCGGAAAAGGGGAAAAAATGGCGGACAAAAAAAATGGTGGACAAAAAAAATGGCGGACAGCCTTGCTTGGCGACCCCCGTGAAATGGTCGATCGGCCCCAAATGAGGTCCCGACCCACAGGTTGAGAACCACTGTGCTAGAGAGTAGAGCTGTTTACTGATGGCTATTTTGCTACCCAATACAACGTATATAGTGATCTTGCACTTTGGGCAAAGATAATAATGATGTTTCGCCTGAATTCTTTGATTTCCCCCCTGGCTGTTCTAGAGTTCTGGATTATGATAATGTTGCAATAGATAGAAAATTATCCTTTTCTTTCCAGGAGTTTCTGAAAAAGGAATTTAGTGCTGAGAATGTATATTTCTGGCAAGCATGTGAACAATTTCAGCAGATACCAGCTAACAGCACCCAAAAGGTAAGAATTCTTCTTCTATAAGAAGACCAAATTTTGCATTATAAGTGGACTTGTTCTGTGCTAAGACAATATATGTAATTTGAATAAGTGTATGAGATACGTTTGATCCTAATTCGAATTCTATAGAATATTCAACCTTTATCTTATTATGAGATTTGGAATATAATTTATAAAATTAAGACTTTGATCCTCATAAAACCAAATTCGGTGTATGATTTATAATTCTCTGATTTCATAAGAGACAGCAATGTGTCAAGGAATAATATAATGCCCCATGGCCTCAAGCTGTATAGAACAGAATTTTGTATAAACAGCAAGCATAATGAGAAGGAGGAAGACAAGACAAGAGTGATGATTATTTAATATGTTATTTAAGGAAGTCATATTCTTTACCCAGGAAAAAAAAAATTAATTCTGTAAGATATATTCATTATTGAACCCTGTTTGTTTTATCCACATTTTTTTCTTCTCCTTTTCATTGGGGGGATGCAGTAAAGAGTATTAATTTTCTCCCATTTGTGATTGGAAATCCTACTTAACTGGTCTTGGATTTAGATATATTATTATCCCCCCCTTTTCAAATTTATTGACGTATCCATACTGGTGCAAATTTTGCTTTTTTTTCTAAAGCATGGGGGGATGATGTATGGAGGCAAGAAAGGAAAGAACTCTTGTTGAATTTTTCACCCAAACGAGTAGCATTCATATTTCTTTATTTTTTTTGTTTAGAACCATTGAAAGCACACTAACCTGTGAGATGAATAGAGCACCCAGATGGTTCTCTCTATATATCATGTACTTAGGGAGAAAATACAAGCAATGTTGATTACTGCAGCTGGCCTGGATATTTCTGTTCTTTGCTATTGTGGTATTGTGATTCTCCCTCCATGTACTTTCTTTACAGCTGGCTCAGGAAGCTAGGAAGATCTATGATGAGTTTCTGTCAAGTCATTCAATAAACCCAGTGAACATTGACAAACAGGCCTGGATTGGTGAGGAGGTGTTGTCCACCCCCACTCCTGACATGTTTCATGTCCAGCAACTGCAGGTGAGAACAGTCCACATCTGCTAGCCGATAGCCAATATAAGAGACATGTTTATAAAAAAATAATAAAAGTGGGATATAAATAAATAATAGGTATGAGTAGTATAGCAGCTATGAATTTGCTCCCCAGTTAGTAATTACGTCTACTTCTTATTCAGAACATAATGGATGAAGTCACCTAAGTGCCAACGGGGTTCTGCTTTAGAGACACTAATGATACTCAACTTCGCTTCTTTCAGATTTTCAACCTGATGAAATTTGACAGCTACGCACGTTTTGTCAAGTCTGCATTGTACCAAGCATGTGCAAAGGCGGACAGCCAAGGGCAGCCCTTGCCAGAACTGAGATCCAGCTCTCAGTCTGGCAGCCCACCCACCGAACATAGCAAGGTGGGAAGCTTTTACTTTCAGCCTAGAAGATGGTGTGATTTGGAGGGATTTGGGAATGCAAGTGCAATAGATCTAGAGCTCTTACACTCTCTGGTTTTCTCTTAGAAAACAAAACTAAAGGCAGGGAAATCGCTACCGTTAGGAGTGGAGGTAGCTGGTAACCTGGCTGGGAGGAGTCCTCGGAGATCCTTTCGGAAAGGAGACCGGAGGGACCGTCCCTGGGGAGGTGAGTCCAAAGCTGAAAGTAGGGATACTGTTGAAGGAGGTGACAGAACAGGAATGATTAATAATTGGCCGAGTATTCTCCAAAGTCCTAACTCCTTGCTAACTATCTGTCCTAGAGGAGAGAAATGGTGGTGAGGGACCAACCCCCTGGCGTGAATCCCAAGGCTCTTTGAATTCTTCAGCTAGTCTGGACCTGGGCTTCCTATCTTATGCAACCAGTGGCTTGCAGGCAGAGGTGAGTGGTGTTTAGCTAGATTTTGAGCTGCAGCGTGTGAAAATATCCTCTGCTCTGTTTGTTGCAATGTGGGCGCTTGGCTCTTGCTTAACAGTATGCCATGCCTGTTACATCATAGGTTCTACCCAGCCTCCACACTCTCTCTATAATAGGCTATGACTGTGCTGTGTGGAGGAGTTCTCTACAAAGTAGAGATCTCTGCAATTGCTACTGAGAGCATGCTGGCATTTTCATGGCTGTAGCCTCTCTCTGAGCCTCTCTCAAGGCTGCCCTATCTTGAAACTGTTGGAAAGTTGTTGCTTAGAATGCCAGAGGGATCTCAGTTGGTGGAAAAACAGCCCTTCTCCTGAAGATTATGGCCGATAAAATAAAAGTGGAGAATGAAATTATCCAGAGGAGAATACTCCTAGCACAAATCTAGAACCACCCAGCTGGATGATGTATTGTAAACCACTTTGTGCTCTTTGACACAGCATCTTCCCACTCTGTTTCCAAACCAAATCTATCCACATCATTGGGAAGATGGCCATTGATCGCTAATCTTGAAATGCTGAGGGGGACAGTGAGATCACCATAAATCAGCCAGTGTTCCTTCCAGTTGACTATTAGGAGATTGCATACTGTATGGGTCATCGTTCAGTCAATACTCTGCCCTGAGCTATTGTTGCTTTTCCCGTAATCAAATTCCGTTGTGCATGTACACACAGACATACACAGACACACCTACAGTACAGCCTCCCATGTTTCTAGAACATGGTTTGTGTATCCTGGTCAGCTGCCCAAAATTCTGTGCTCCAATTATGAGGGGAAATGCTCCTGGCTTCCCTGCCTCCCAAATGAAATGATAGGCTCCCCATTTTTTACAGTCAAGGTTGCAATGAATGAAGGGGGATGGGAGCAGTGATAGGAATTGGGTCAACCTGGGCCGGAATGCTTCTGCAGTTATCATGGCCATGCAGCCATCTACAAAGCCATGCATGCTCCAGACAGGCAAAGAAGAAGACTGAAGCAGCGGTAGAGCTGTCACAGTCACAGTGCCAGATGGCAAAAGGTATGAGACCGGGCAGGAAAATATTTGTCAGGTGCTACCTGTATTCCTGCCCCAGGGTCCCATTCCATCATTATTAGCAACTTATTCTGTCACCCATTCACACCGTTTGTTTCCTACCCCCCCGCCCCCATGGGGCAAGTTAAAGAGGCAGTTCTATGGCTGCAACTCCTGCTTTTGCCAGTGATTTCTTTGCTACTTGCTTACTCTGTTTCTTCCCCAAGCCCCAGGAGAAATGGCAGGAAAAAAAAGGCTTCCCATGTACTGTAATTTGAGAAGGAAAAAGAATGTTAAGTTCTAGCTTTGTTCCAGTTTCAAAAAAAAAGCACAAACAAGAAAGATGCTAATTTTGTTTTCCAAGCATATTAATTTTATGTAGTGAGACAAGTCCAAAACTGTCTCTGGAATGGCCAGAGATGCCAGGTAGAGTCTTATACAGTATTGTCAAAGTCTTTTCCAAATAAATTATCTTTGGGAGCAAAAAACCCCCCAAAACTTGCCCTTGTAGGTGGTTATTTTTTTCGAGGTATGCCTACCATGCAAATAAAGAATTAAACATTCTATTCACGTCCCCATCTACCATGGTAGCTGATCGTAATAGGCTTGCCCTCAGAGAGGTACAGCTCTTGAAGCTGAAAGCAAATGCTTCCCACTGTCTAATAAATAGATTAGCAGACAGTTCTATGGTTTTACAGCAAGTGACGCAGTAGATTGAGTTGGGAGAATTCTGGCTGAATTAATTCAAACTGCCGGTGGGAAGAAAGGAGCATTTCAATTCTGTTCTCAAAACGGGAAAATGTACATATTTGCATAAAGTGTAATTACCACGAGATTCACTGTCTCACGATTCAGTGCCAGCTGCTGGCTTCCATGGTTTTATAAAGGAATATATATATGCTGGCTGGTACAAGTGCTCTCCATATTGTTTTCAGTAGTTATCATTGATGAGGAATAATAGGAAATAGTTTGTGCTTATTGAGTTCCTTCAAGCAGTGTTATTGGTCACTGTGTAAAGTGGGAATATCTGGACTTTTTTTAATACATCAGGCTTTCTATAATACTATATTTTCTTCTTGATATGCAAGTTTTCTTCACTGTGTTGCTTCAAATCATAAACCAAAAATCCATAAAGGAATTTTCTTTAAAATTTGCATCTTAATTGTGACCCGAAGTCCTACTATCATCTCATTCTCTCTCTAGAGAGAGAGCAATTGAGAGAAGAGTTTTGATTCATTACTGTATGTGCCATCAAATCACTGTCAACTCTTAGCAACCATATAGATAGATTTCCCCCCCAACACACAATGATCTGTCCCTAACTTGGTCTTTCAGGTCTTCCAACTGTACAGGAAGGGGAAAAAAGCATATGTATTTTTTTTTAATTGCAGGTTTGGATAAAAGCCTCACCAAGCCCACACCTACCATAAGTGCATGCATTGATAGATATACAATATTACTGATCTTTGACCTCAAGTAATTGTCTGTTGTGGACACTGAACTTTCAGGTTGAGATTGTAGTAGGTTAGTAAATGAAACTGAATGTGATAAGTTCTCTTCTCTACAGAACCACAGGAAGAGTCTGACTGGCTCAGAATCTGACAGTCAGAATCATCCCATTAAATATTGTTGCATTTATCTGCCTGATGGGACTGCATCTCTGGCCCCAGTACGTTCTGGCCTCTCTATCCAGGAGATGTTGGCTGGAGTTTGTCAGCGTCGTGGCCTCAATTTACCTGATGTAAAGATCTACCTTATGGGAAGTGAAAAGGTAGGTCCAATTTGTTTTAGGCAAAAAGGAAACATTAAGGGAAGAACAGCACTTTAGAAAACTAAGAGAAAGGGATTTTTCTGGGTAAAATTTAGATTGGAGCATTTGTAATCTCTCTCATTATATATCATAATTAAAGTTGTGAATTCAGAAATTATAAACAAAAAATATATTGTGGTTTCAAATTCACTTTAAGCCAATTTACTTGTAATCTCCAAATGCAATATTTATTTACTTTATCTAATTTAATTGAGCAGAAATTGGGCTTTGGGTGTAAATTGGGGTAATTTCCTGTTGGATTGAGAGTTCACTGTTATTGGCTGAGCTTTCCCTGAAATTCTATTTCTTAGTCTTGTACAATAGGGCTAAGGAATGTTGGCCCTCAGAGATTGTTCATTACAACTTCCAGTATGCTTCACCATTGGCCATGCCAGTTGGGAGTACTAGGGTATTTTAATCTACATATTTTATATAACTTCTATTTCTATGTTCTATATAGCTTCTAATTGCCTGGTTGGCTTATGAAGATAGGTCACTGGAGTCCCTTTTAACTAGAGATAGTAGTTATATTCTCTAAGTATCTATTCAAGTAACATATATTGTTAACAAGCCAGACAAATAAATATTGTTCAAATGAAATTGAATTCATTTCAAGAAGTATCTTGGTTTTGTCTAAGCTTAAATTGATATATAGTTTCAGTGTCTTTTAAATGCATACAACTTTATTGTTTTTCCTCTTTGAAAGGGCTAGAGAAAAATATATTTATCCAGATATCCAAAGATATAATTCAGATATCCAACGTGATTGTACATTATTTTTTTCCAAAGCATATTTATATTGGGCAAATAATTTTTAGTTCACAGATGATTATAGAACATGCAT
This sequence comes from Protobothrops mucrosquamatus, assembly GCF_001527695.2. Classification (NCBI taxonomy): domain Eukaryota; kingdom Metazoa; phylum Chordata; class Lepidosauria; order Squamata; family Viperidae; genus Protobothrops; species Protobothrops mucrosquamatus. The sequence continues at coordinate 21,640 of NW_015388346.1, read as the reverse complement.
ATCTTAGGTGAAATGAACAAGTAATTTCAGTTTTCAAAGAATATTGGTATCAAAATATTCCTGTTTATCTGTTTCTTTGTTTAGAAACATTTTTATCCTACCACAATTTTAAAAATCTCTCCCCAGTATTATTTGCAGATTTTTGAAAAGCTATTTTTCTAGAATTGCATCGATGATCTTAATAGTTTCATACAAATAGTCCTTAGACTTACCGTATAACCACAGTTGAGACCAGAATGTGCATTGCTAAGAAATGGAGTTATTGAGTTTCCACGATTTTACAACCTTTTTTTGCCATGGCCGTTAAATCAATCACATGGTCATTAAGTGAATCCAGCTCCCCTCATTGGTTTTGTTGGGAAAGTCATAAATGGCAATCTTGAGAGCCTGGGTCACTGCAGCCATCATCAGTTCATGCTGATCGTTAAGTGACCACATTTTGAGCGTGTGACTGTAGGGATGCTGTGACAATTGTAAGGGCAAGAACCAGTTGTCACTTTTTTCAGGACAGTTGTGACTTCAGATGGTGGTTAAATGACCCAAGTCAAGGACTAGCTGTAATGTATTAGTCTGTGGGCAACGTAGAATCATATCATACATAACAAGCATTTCTATTCTTACACCAGTGTTCTTCCTTTGCACTGTATCAATATTTTTGTATTTCTTTGGCTTTTCACAGAAGCCGCTGGCATTGAATCAGGACAGTTTAGTACTGATGGACCAGGAGGTGAAGCTGGAGACCAGGGTCAACTTTGAGTGAGTGTGATCTCTGAAGACTCCTTCTGTTCTGGGTTGGCTTTGCTTCATCTTTCTTAATACGAGGCTGAGAATTCCTGCCCCAGAAGAGTGACCCGTTTGTTTTTACAACACAGATTAAAACAACTCTTTTGCTGTTTTGGGGGGCATGCATGCAGCAGTTCAATAGTACTCATTATGGATTGTATGTGGCTGAAGTAAAAGTGAGCTTAAGTTGCCTGTCCTTCATTTTGGCACTGATAATTGAGTAAGTAGACTTAGAGACTTCTCTCGTTGCTGAATAAAAGCGTTATTCGCTATAATTTGAGTTGGCAAACGGCAACAACAGCAACAACCCCACCTTGGCATAACATTTTCTATTTCCTTTGCCAATCTCTGTCACACAGTTATTATTTCTGTTTTGGCTGGCCAACAAATAATAGTGTCCTGATTTCGGGCGTGCAACGCATGTTAAGCAAAGTAGTGGCTTAATCACACTGATTATGGTGCCCTCCCACTCGCTGAAGTCAGAAGGAATCCATCCATCAGTCACAACAAGGAATGGGAGGCTGGCATTGGGATGGGGTTTCAGGATAAGAAAAATGCCTTGGCCTGCCTCCCTTGTTTACTGTGCCTGGCAGACCAGGAGATTACGGGTCTGTTCTCCAACTTCCAAGTCCACCGAACAGCAAACAGACTTGTTGAGGCAGATAGGAATAAACCGGTGTTCACAAGTAAGAAAATGCAGTCCTTTTAAAACGTAAAGCTGCCCAGAGTCCACTGCATGAATGAGACGGGCGACATAGAAATTAAATAAATAAATAAATAAAACCAGCCCCCTCTCAACAATTTCCACAAGGAAGAGCAGGGAGGAGAATAGTGGTACAGAAAAGTGCTTGGGGTCTGGAGGGAAGGGTTATGCCCTCACCATCTTTGTGGCCAGTAGACATCTCACCTAAAAATAACTTCAGATGTCTCAGACATGGGTTGAAGACCCACACCAAGAGATGTTCATGTTTATAAGAGCCGTGGCAGCGCAGTGGTTAGAACAGTGGTTCTCAACCTTTTTAATGCCGCGACCCCAACCGGTCATAAGTCGAGGACTAAACCGGTTGTAAGTTGAGGACTACCCAACCGGTCGTAAGTCGTGGACTTTCCCTGCCTGGGAGCGCCACGCATGCGTGGTTCCGCCCCATGCACCGGCCGAGGCGTAGCTGGCAAGCGGCAGAGACGGAGCAGGCTGACCACCAGCTGGCCCAGCCCAAGGGAGGTAAGGCACCCGCCGGAAAAGGGG
>NW_015388346.1:17489-19170 GCF_001527695.2 Protobothrops mucrosquamatus | reverse complement strand
ATTTTAGCATCAATGTCTATGCCACTATAAATAATTCAGAGCTCATAATTCATTTCAGTGGATCTACGGCATACGAAGGTTTTTCTTCCTGCTGTGTTCATATATACACCTGCGGTTGGAGATGCCATTCTGCCCCTTTCCTAAGCTGCTTTCTCATTTTCCTTTGTATTTACCACGATTTGTAAATAGGCACATAGAAGTCAGGAAGGATTGAGGCGATGCAAAAGATGGCTGCGATTTGGCTATGACGTATGTAATGTGTTATACCCATTTAAAATATTTATAGCGGGTTTTTTTTCACTTTGTGCTATCAAGTTGATGTTGACTCTTAGCAACCACATAGATAAACCTTTTTTCTCTCCACTACTATCTCTCCTCAACCCGATCCTTTCTTTTTACAGGCTGCACATTATACCTATCAATAAGACAGTCCGCATTCTGGCAAAATCGACTAAAACCTTGCAAGAAGCATTGCAGCCCATCTTGGAGAAATACAGTCTTGATATTAAACAAGTGTCACTCAAACGGGTGAGAAAGAACCATCATGAAATAGGGTGTGTAAATATAGGTAGTCCTAGATTTACAACACGGTTGGCTCCCAGATTTCTGTTGCTAAGCAAGATAGTTGTTAAGTGAGTTTTGCCCAATTTAATGACCTTTCTTGCCACGGGTTGTTAAGTGAACCACTGCAGTTGTTAAATTAATAATACAGTTGTTAAGTGAATCTGGCTTCCCAATTGACTTTGCTTGTCAGAAGGTCACAGACGGTGATCACATAACTCTGGGACACTGCAAATATGAGTCAGTTGCCAAGCATCTGAATTTTGATCCCATGACCACGGCGTTGCTCCAATCGCTCAAAGTGTGAAAAATGGTCATCAGTCACTTTTTTTCAATACTGTTGTAACTTCAAACGGTCACTAAATGAACTGTTGTAAGTCGAGGACTACCTGTAGTGTTTGACTAAGCTGGGATTTGTCAATATGACAGGGCTGCTTACTTGTGGACCTTCAGCTCGCTCCCAGTTGCATTCTGCAATTCTTGAACTGCATTAGAGACACTGCTTCCACTTTATTTATTTATTTATCAAATGTATCGGCTGCCCCTCTCGCCACAAGGTGATTTATCAGGAGTAAGAGCTGTGAAGCTAAAAAGACAGCCACCAAGATTGGAGTTCTGGGTAGGCTTCTGTCTTGTTCTGTGGGTTAGAAGAAAATGCCCAAGTTCTCTGGGTCCATGCTTTTAATGGACTACCATTTCCAGGTGGCTATTTTTGTAGAGCTTCTGTTGAAAAGCAGTGCCCACCCTCTCAGGGTATGTGTACACTACTGTTTGGGTCAACCGGGAGGGTCTCTGTTCTTCTCCCTGCCCCTGGGCAATCCTAGCTTTTTTTAATCTATTAACTTTGTTCTCTCTCTGCAGTCTGGGGAACTCCAAACTTTGAAGTTGGAAGAGAAGGTTTGTGCAGTGGCTGCTCAGAAGCTTGTTCTAGATTCAGATGCAGGTATGTGATGCTCAAAGGAACATAGTTATTTATGTAGGATTGTAACTGCCAAGCCAGATTAATTCTACTGTAGACAGCTGGAGGCAAAACTCTTTTCCCCTGAGGAGAATTATTTGAAGATGGTTCCCAAAGAAGAGACTACTACATATTCTTTGTAACCTTTTCTTTCCCATGAGT
>NW_015388346.1:5535-15388 GCF_001527695.2 Protobothrops mucrosquamatus | reverse complement strand
CATTGAAAGCAAGTTTGTCATTTCCTGTCCCAAAGGCGCTGTTGGCATACAAGTTAGCACACACCCCTTTTTAATATTCAACATTGATTAAATATGATTAATTACGTGCCATCAAGTCAGTGTCAACTCTTAACAATTATATAAATAGCTTTTCTTCAGGTCTTCCAATGGTGGACATCGCCAGTATAACTGAGTCTATCTGCTGTGCTGTTGGTCGTGCTCTTCTCTTTCCTGTTATCTTTCCCAGCATTAGAGTCTTCTCCAGAGAGTTGGGCTTTTGCACAATGTGTCCAAAGTAGGATAATTTAAGCCTGGTTATTGTACTTCAAGTGAAAACTCTGGATTGATTTTTTTTGATAGTCCATTTATTTGTTTTCTTGGCTGTCCATGGTACAGTATTCTCAGGAGTTTTCTCCAACATCAAATTTCAGAACAATATTCTTTCTATCCTGCTTTTTTCAAAGTCCAACTTTTCTTGCCATAAAGTATCATGGGGAATACCATTACCATTGTAGCTATTGACACCTCACAGCATCTGAATAACTTTTCTAAGGCCTGCATGGCTATTTATTAAGTGCTAATTTGTGGCATACTGTAATTTTTTGACTCCTTGGTCCTTTAGTGTTGATAGTCAATCCTAAAAGGCATAAGATATCCAGCACTTCAATATAGCATCTTCATTGTCAGTTCTAAGGCTGATTAGTTTGATCTTCTATATATTTAGTCTTTGTCCCGCTTTTCACTGTGCGCTTGATTTTTATTCCTAGACTTTGCAAATTCTTTGCAGCTTTGGCTATTAGAGTAATGTCATCAGCATAGTACAGGCTACTGATGTTTCTTCCTCCAGTTTTAAAATCACATCTTCCAGTTTTCCTTAATATAGACTGAGCATATAGGTTGAATAAATAATGAAAGAGTATACAGCCTTGTCTCAACTCTTTGCCTACCTGGAACCAGTTTGTTTCACCATGTACTGTCTGTACCAAGGTGTGTGTGTGTGTGTGTGTGTGTGTGTTTCGCACAAGGACAATGAGATTTATTTATTTATTTATTTTCTATAGCTCTCAAACAAGTGATTCTGGGTGGTAAACAACCATAAAAATTAAGAAACAGTTAACAATTAAAACAAAACAATCCAAACAGTTAACAATTCAAAAAGAACAAAGATGTAGTCTATCTAATTTCCATATTGTCCATCTGGTGATGTCTGTGTGTAGAAGTGTCATTTTGGTCGTTTGAGGACAGAGTCAGCAATGAAGAAATCATGGAAGTGGCAGCAATTGATAGGTCACTCCTTTGTTTCTTTCCAGTTTCCTAAGCCATGCACTCTAACATTTTCCTCCATAATTATTTCCAACTTTGGCATTCCACTTTCCAATCCCAAGCAGCACATCTTCCTTGCATGTTCTATTGATTTCAGACTGACCTTGATCATAAAATTCATCAATCTCCTCTTCATCTGCGTCAGTGGTTGGAAGGTAAACATGGATAATCGTCCCACTAAAGGGCTGCTTAGAAAGTCTAATTGATATTATTTAATTGTTGACTGCATTACAGACAAGTACAGGTCATCTTGGCTAACAACCACTCATTCAACAACAATGAACTTGTTCAGCACAGAATGAGTGGTATTTAACAACCGACTTTTGGACTTCCAGCCATCGCAGCATCTCACAGTCATGTGGTTGCCATTTGCAACTTTCTTTGTTGGCTTCTACAAGCAAAACCAGTGGGGAGGCTGCAAGGTCTCAAATGGTGACCACATGACATCCTTGCTGAACAACTTGTGGTGATTCACTTAACAAGGGCAACTGGGAGTGCCGGAATTACCGTTGCTAAGCAAAGCAGTTAGATGATGTCACACTTCATGTTCATGTCATTAAGCAACAGCAAATTCTGATTCCAACTGCCATCGGTAATTGAGGACTACCTGTACTATTCTTGCTGTATCTTTACTAGCTATAAAAAAATGTGGTTCCTTCTTTTTTTTTCATGTCCTGTAGAGTAAGCTGTATAATCATCTGACTGAAAGTATCCATCTCCACATCTGAATTTGCTGATTCCATAGATACCAGTTTGTAGTTGTTTCATTTCATCTTTGAGCTTTCCCAGGTTCATGCTTCTTATGTACCATGTTCCCACTAATTCTGCCTTTGCAGCTTTGGATTTTCATACCTATATGGCAAAGCAAACAACAAGATGTCCCAAAGAGTTTTAGTCTAGCCACATCATAAACACAATTAGTCTTCTGAAAGATTAGCAGCTTTTCCACAGTAAAATGTTCAGTTCCAGCTGGACTGAGGGGTCATCATCCAGCACTTTATCTTCAATTTTATATGTTCTATCAATGGGTTCTTCTTGGTAAAATACAGTAGAGATTTACTATTGTATTCTCTGGCATAATATGATTGGATGTCTACTAAAGTGATCATCAGCATCGTTCTATATTGCTGCCCCTCAATATAGGTGCCTGCTAGTCTTACCTGGGATGACCTTCATGCCATGGGTGACCCTGCTGGGAGTTTATACTCCATACACTCCCAGTAGTCTTTGCTCATCCTTCCCAGGAATGCTTCCTTGCCATAGTGAGGCAGTACAGCAGGACGTGGGTGGATTAAATACAATTACATAACAAAAATTATGCAAGGGCCTGCTGGATCGTGAATATAGTCTCTATTACTGGTCTCAGTGGCTGGGTACATACGCGTGAAGTTGCAAGCCTCTGTTGTTGGCATTGCATCTCCTGTGTCTCTTTCCTGATGCCCCCTTTCATGTGGAGCGCTTGCCAGGTGCACAATTTGCAAACTAAATTGCAATAGCTATGCCAAGGGATCTGGGATTTGTAGCATCTTCTTTAAGAACCTAAGAGCTCTGTGAGAGTTTTAGCATCCTCTTCAAGATTCCTTTAGGATTCCTAGGGAAACCAAGACTATTAAAGGCGTATATAATTAATATAAGCAAGTTGAAAGAGTTAAATACTGCTGTTTGTAGAGTGATGGTATGAAGAATGGCTGGTTCTCACGTGGCTCTCCAGATGTTGTTCAATTCCAGGTCCCATCAGCCTGGTTCATGATTTAAGTTGCAGACCAACACATCCTGAGAGTACTCAGCCCCCAACCATGGTATGATTTTATGATACAATGAAGTACTTCTTCTCCCCTAGGGCTACTGGAACTGCTGAATCGTGCACAGAACTGCAGGGTCAATGACCAGCGTGGGCTACTGTCCAAGGAGGATCTAATACTGCCTGATTTCCTTCAGGTGCCTGAACAAGTTGGCGTCACCTGCACAAGCCATTCCCCATCCAGCTCTGCCACTGCGAATTGCACCCTCAAGGCAGCCGATGCTGACACCTCTCAGCGTCAATCAAAGGGGCAGTCACAACCCCAGGTTTCTTCTTCTTCACCGCTGCAAATAGCAACTTCGTCATCATCGGCTGCTGCTGGGAAATCTGACCTGTGATCTACTCCATGAGAACCCCAGCCCACCCTAGGCCCTCAATTGTATGTTTTTTTTTGCCGTGAAACCAGGCCTTTCCTGTTTGATATCTGTTCTAGTATCATGATCTGCCTCTCACAGACTTGTTCCCCTGGTCTAGGTGGAAGCCTGGCTAGACCCCATCTAGCTCTTGGGACTCTCCGGCTGTCTTCAGGAATGGACATGTGTACTCCTAATGTTCTGGCCGACTTTCACTAACTGCCCATGCTGGCTGGGCAGCAGGGCACCAGTATTACTTACTTGCTGTACCAAACTATTGTACGGTGTTGCTCTATGTTGTAAAACAACTGCCAATGGCTGCTCCAGTGGCAACTACAATCCTGTGGCTAGTGGTGATGCTGCCTGTATATAGTTTGTAATTTTCGGTTTCTGTAAAATGTAAGATACACTACTGATTAAGTCCTCAGTTTTTGTTTTGGGGTACATGGGTTTCAGTTGGTGGTGTAGGGTGTGGCATGGTTTGGCATGAACATACAAGCCCACAAGGCAGACACACATTTTTTTGTTCAGATGTGAGGACAAAGGCTTTGAGGAATCCATGCTTCCTCTTGAAGCAATAGAGTGAGTCCCAATTAGCATCAGCATTTGCTTCCAAATTCATATATTTAAACGCATATGAGTAGGGATCCACATCTATCAAGTTTAAGATGGCCTAGGCAAGCTTTGCTTTGTAGAACTTGCAAATTATTCTCCCTGAAACATACACAAGGATCTTCGTTAAATCTTGATTTAGGGTCTGGAAAGAACTATGACTAACAATTTTAAAAATTGTTTTCAATATTTTGAGCTCTTGGCTGGAAGCACGACGTTTGTGGCTGGCTGCACTCCCCCACACCGGATCCTTTTACGCTATCCTTAAACCAGGGGATGTTTTGTATGCCCTGCACTGCCATGTTGAACTTGAAATACTGTACAGGTAGTCCTCGATTTACAACAGTTCATTTAGTGACTGCTCGAAATTACAACGGCACTGAAGAAAGTGACTTATAACCATTTTTCAAACTTATGACCGTTGCAGCATCCGCACGGTCACGCGATCAAAATCCAGATGCTTGGCAACTTGACTCATACTTCGGACAATTGCACTGTCCCGGGATCACATGATCCCTTTTTGAGATCTGACAAGCAAAGTCAAGGGGGGGAAGCCAGATTCACTTAACAACTGGGTTACCAATTAACAACTGCAGTGATTCACTGTGGCAAGAAAGATTGTAAAATGGGGCAAAATTCACGTAACAAATATCTCACCCTAGCAACATAAATTTTGGGCTCGATTGTGGCCATAAGCCGAGGACTACCTGTACAGGAAAAAAAGGAGCGGGATCTGATCAGAAAGAGCCTTCTTCCCCTTTGCCCCCTAAAGACGGAACTGCTGGTGGAGACGCTGCTTCGCGTGCTAAGAACAGCGGCGGAAGCCATTGTTTCCCCATTGGCTGCCCCTAACCGCGTATGTCAGCTCCTCAACATCTGAATGAGAGTCGCTGGGGAGGAGGCAGCGAGGGAAGGAAGGAAGGAAGGAAGGACGGAAGGAAGGAAGGAAGGAAGGGTGAAATCACTGCAGATTCCATCCTGGATGATGGGAGCCGCTGAAAGCCGCCACAGGCATTCAGGCAGTGTTCCAATATCTCAGGGGCTGCCACAAAGAAGAGGGAGTCAAGCTATTTTCCAAAGCGCCTGGAGGCAGGACAAGGAGCAATGGGTGGAAGCTAACCAAAGAGAGAAGCAACCTAGAACTAAGGAGAAACTTCCTGACAGTTAGAACAGTTAACCAGTGGAACAACCTGCCTCCAGAAGCGGTGAATGCTCCAACACTGGAAGTTTTTAAGAAGAGACTGGACAGCCATTTGTCCGAAATGGTATAGGGTTACCTGCCTGAGCAGCGGGTTGGACTAGATGACCTCCAAGGTCCCTTCCAACTTTATTATTATTATTATTATTATTATTATTATTATTATTATTATTATTATTATTATTATTATTATTATTATTATTATTATTATTATTATTATTATGCGAAGTAAGCTGATTCGGAGTGGGGTGGCTGCCGTATGCTTGTTAAGGGGGAGGGCCGTTCATTCATGCCACGGACATCTGGCGCTTAACATTGCTGATCCTGCAGGCCAAGTGATAGAGGGCGCTGGGTTTTCACTTACAATAGCTCCAGCGCGCTGACGTTTCCGAAGTTCAGCGCTAGGAGGCGCCTTGGCACCAAATGGCGGAGAATTCCGCTTGGGGTCTGGTTATGAGTCCACGCAGGGGTTTTGTTACCCAGAGGGGCTGCCGCTTGCTGCTGGGCAGATTGACCGGATCTCTGTTCTGTTTCACGGAGTCCCGTGCTCTGCTGTCGTTATCCCGACGCCTTAATTACTGGATTGTTTTGCACTGGGCTACTTGAGAGCCTCGGGACAGCCCCAGATATCGGTGGGATTTTTTGCTTTCCGACGAAGGTCTTCCTGCCCGGTCACATTCTATCGCGATTATTCCTCGTTCTGACGAGAAACGGAAGAAAAGCCAAACGTTTCCTTCAGTTGCAGCTTTCCCAAGTGGGGGGTTCTTCAGATATTGGGGTACAATTACTGTACCACCATCCGCAGCACAAATAGCACTGACCGAAGGAAGTTGCTGCAGGAGAGATTTGCGTAGGAAGAAAACAAATAGGGAAGAAGAAGAAGAAGAAAAGAGCAGCAAGCAAGCTTCTGGGTGGAGCCCCGACAGATGCATTGGGGGCTTTGATGCCATTGTGACGACCCTCCAAAAGACAACATTTTTGAACGACTTGGTACCTGAGTTGAAAACATATTCCCAGACAAGGAATTTAATGAGTGGTTAAGTAAACCTGTTTGATTTCCTGCTCACTTTTGAATAGCTAAAGATAGGAAAGACAGGTTCTCCCTCTCTTCTCCCCACCCCACATTTTCCTATTGAGGACTTCATTTCTCCCATTCTATCAGTCAGAATTTAAAACTTCCCTTTTTTAATTAAAAGACTCGTCGATAGAGAAGGCTGCAGCTTTGCCCACAGAATTTACAGTGGTAGAAATTTTAACCAAAATTATGCCACCATCTTCCAATGAATGCACGGGGAGCTAACTCTGTGTTTAGCTTTCCCATGCAAATTAATGCGGCACGTATGTTTAAATTACAAGTCAATGGGACATATATGACTTATTCCAGGCTGGGTTACATACAGCATTTGGCTTTTTGAAGCTCAACCTTATTATTTGGCAAGCAATCAGTTCATTCTTCAGAAAACAAAAATATATGTTCAGATGAATGATTCATATGAATATACGGTAAAAGTCTCCTTTCATGTCTTCCTCATCACCCAATTTTCAATGTAAGGCAAATCTCACTCTTCAAGAGGTGGCAGATAAGATGTCTTAGTCACAGCACATCTAATTTGTGACTAGTGCTAAACTGTGCATTGACGTGTTATGAGTGAGCTTACTTAAAATGGCACTTCTGTTATAAGGAATTGGCAGTCTCCAGACTCACGATGCATAGAAGCTGGCTGAGAAAATAGGCAGTTTAATTTATGTTTCTTCTTCTGCTAATATTCTACAAGATTCCTTTCTCCTCCTAAGTGCATTATGCTTCTCCCCAAAAGCAAAATGGAACGTGGAAAACGATGCTTTCTCCAATGGTTTGTCTCTTCTTTACAGAATTTTTTGTCTGATCAAAGAGAGTTCTCAAAATATCCACCAGGGAAGAGCCATGGAACCGAACTCAAAGGTATTTCAGGAAACATATAATACTTGGGAGGTCCAAAATTATGTTTCAGGATAAATCTTTCCAGAAAGGCTATTCCTCACACACTGCTTCTATACTGCCACTATTGTAATACTCATCAGGTCTCACTGATGTCACAAGCCATATGGAAAAAGATAGATCCCCAGTTATCTATTCCAAAGATGGTGTACTATCATTAGGTGTGTAAATTCTTCTGCTCAATGTAATCTACTAGGAAGCTAATGTATTCTTCAAAAATTATTATAATTGGATCAGTTCCATGTTTCAGTGTATTTAGGAAGCAATTGAACTCAGAGAGAATAAATATGATTAGCATGCCAAGGTTCTTAGATTAAACCTCAGATATCTATAATAAATTGTGATCTCAAACACGAGGATTGGCATAGATCATTTCCTTGTGGTCTAAAGATCCACTGTGAACCTGTATAAAATTAGACCTCCAACATTTTTATGTTAATGGACATATCTGAAATATAGAGAAAGAGTTGTGCACATTTCTATCTACCATTGCAGCTGACCCAACAATCTAAGTAGAGGCTTAGGCTTTTAAGCTTCAAAGCATAAAAACTAGTTTTCTGCTCCCAACACCCATTTCATAAGAAGGAAATGTTGAGTTTGGCTAAGTAACTTGGCCAAAGAAATGGAGTATAAGGCTGAGGTGGCCAAATCACATAATTGATTCACAGAAAGCAAACTGGTGATTCTAAGAAAAACTACACACCCATAAAATAAACTAGCTGATACAAAAATGTAACAAGCAAACCAATTAAACAGATAAGACAGAGCACAAATGCACATTTCACCAAAGGTAACACATGAAAACCACTTCTTTGCTTTCCATCTCTTTTCCAGAATGCTGTTTGCTGTCCCCAGTGTTTTTTGAGTATGCTTCTAAATGTCATAGAAGGCAGCAGCCATATCTAAATGCAGCCACCTCCAAAATTACAGCAATTCAATGGTGGGTTTTTTGGAAATAAAAGTGCTTTGCACCACAGGATACTAACATTGCAGTATCTACATTTATATAATTAATAAATTATAATAATTAAAAAATAATGAGGGCAGGGAGCCTCTTTCACGTTGGAGCTACTTGAGCTCCATATCAAACAGAAATGAGGTTAATTTATTGGGGCTACAGGAAACTAGGAAACTGCAGGTGGATGTCACAGGAAACTCACATTGCTAAATTTTGATCAGCTAAGTAAAGGAGCAAGGACGTTGACAAGGAATAATGGGGTGTTTAGTTCTACTTGTTGGACTTTCTGTCAAGACATCCACAGTTCTTCAGCCTTCACTTCCTATCTACTAGATGATACAACTGTTTCCATCCAGAGGCTCCCTCAGATACCTCCAAAATGTGAATTATTGGTCATATCCAAATTTTGTTTATATAATGATCAGGGTTGCTGGGATTCAGTTTACACTTTGGACATGATGCCCATCAGTTAACTATTGTGCAAGTTGAGAGTTGTGCTCCAGTGTAATGTTGTATTTGTGCAGGTCATCTTAGATATTACATGCACCTAACTGCTGCTGTCATTCACACTGAGCTAAAGGCCTGCTTGTCAGAAGTTACATTGCAGCACATTATTGTTTTATATAGCAGTTCAAGAGAGAACATGCCAACCCAAGCTTTTATGAAAAATGCCAATGCAGGAAAGCCAACGCTGTCATTCCTAGTCATTTCTGCTGTGTGTGGCTTAGGCAATGACTCCATGTGGTAGGATTTTATGTTACTATGGTATTAATTTGAACCCTGGAATTATGTGGGCACAGTGTGAATCTCTCTCATTAATTAAAGAGGGTAGACCTGTAAACATTGCTCTTCCTAATATGATTCCAATGCAGTGATGCAGAGACAGGCTGTGTAGAAGTGGCTTCATGAAAGAGATTCCATGATGATATCCTCAACCTTTTCAGAAGTGCTGTATCAAATCAGGCATTATGCAGGTTTCAGTGCAGGAGAATGACATAATAATACAGTACATTTCCCCCCTTGGATGTGCCCCAGGAGCAGCCCAGCTCCCCTCAGAAGGAGGGAGTGAAAGCTCGGTCCAAATCCACAGAGGAGATGCAGCCTGCCAAGAAGGTAACTGTACCAGCCAAAGTCCACTTAGACCAAGATTCCACCATGCCTGTTGAGATTCACAGGTAGTCTGTTGGCTGTCTGGAAGCAGGCAGGGGGACCCAGTAAATCAAGATGAAGCAAAACATCAGGTGAGGTTGTCTGAATTCAAGGGATGTGCAGAGTCCAACTGATTCAGTTGCAAGGATGATACTCATTAACAAACCCAGCAACTGGGTTAACTGAGGCTGTTGGATTGGTGTTCTTGCACACTATACTTAAGGTCTGCCATCAGCCATTTTGCTTTCCCTCAGTGATCCTGAATTCACTATCTCTTTTTTTTTTTTTTTTTTTTTCAATATAAAATTTTTATTGTTTTCATCATAAAAAAAACAACACCAGTATTACACAATATTATTACACAATATTATATCCCACCCCCCCGGACTTCCCAAACCAAATCCCAGGCTAATATTCAGATATAAGTAAATGAATATTAATTTCTCTAACTCCACAAACTCTATTATAAACAATCCATCTC
>NW_015388346.1:0-2632 GCF_001527695.2 Protobothrops mucrosquamatus | reverse complement strand
CTTCTTTTGCTTCCTTTTTCAGTTAAAAGTCATTTTAAAAATTAAGTCAGGTGGGATAGATAGCTGCTGGTAAGGGGGATGCCTATGAGCACATTGATGTTCACAAGCACCTGGTTTGCCCACCCAAATTCAGAGTATTTTAAGATCTTTGACTGCCCAGTTAAAAGAATCAGTAGCAGATGATGAATCTGCTTGTGCTTGCTTGTTTTTTAATTTGTTCATTTAAAACAGGGGTCTCCAAACTTGGCAACTTTAAGACTTATGGACTTCAACTCCCAGAATTCCTTAACCAGCCATGCTGAGTCTTCAAGATGCCAAGTTTGAAGGCCCCTAATTTAATACATGCCTCTTTCCATACAATCGCATCTCATATAGATTTACAAAATCTGGCCATGTCATACAATGCAGCTGAAAGCAATTGGATGTGTCCAGAACATATTTTCAGAACAAAACTTCAATAGAAACTTCTCCAACTTCTCCCTCAATAGCATCCAGAAACCTTAAACCTTTGAGAGTTGCAATCCCAGCCCATTTGTAGAACACCAGGTCGGGGTTGGCAGGCAAAAGAAGACCCCATCCCGATTATCCTGTATGGTTGGATGGGAAGGCCTTGCACTTATTCACATAGTCTCTGTCAAGGGTACTTGATTCAGCTCAGAGTTGACTCTCTTTACAGGCCTTCCACACTCCACAGAAGTCATTACCCAACCAGATGGATGAAGATGAGTCCATGGTATGTTAGTCATCAAATAATTAGAATCTGCTCATCTCCACCCTGATACAAGTCCATGTACCAAGGTTAATTTCTTTGCCTCTTCTAGAATTCTCACACATCGATTCTATGATTTGGTATGATTCTGACAAAAATGCACATGTTTCAGCTTGGTTTTCAGCAGCTAGATGAGCAACATATCAGCATTTGGGATAGTCCTTAAGAAGGTAGCTTTGTGGATTAAAAAAACAGAGGAAGAATGTGGGAGGAGGAATCTGATGGGTGGTAGGAAAGTTATGTTTCAGGTTTCCATGCTAGTAGACATTTGTGAAACCTACATAACAAAAAGCAGTACAGACAGTTAAAAATAATGAATCAATTATTCATTAATGTTTAAATTTTTTAAAATAAAAATACATATCTATATAAATAAAAATGTAAATGTTCGTTTGTTCAAAATCTTAAATCTCCGAAAGTTCTTCACCGATTGCTTTGAAATTTTGACACAACATTGCATTCGAATACGCGCGTGTTTTTATATACCTACTATAATATAGATGTCACACCTGTGGCAGGTAAAAACATGCTTTCTTTGAAAAACAGCGCCATCTGTTGGACGTAAAATTAAACATATTACAAACGTGCGCTTTCTCTTTTCTTTCTTTTCCATTTAACCAGACTGAGCCACAGCAATGCGTGGCCGGGTACAGCTAGTTATAAATAAAATAAATAGATAAAATAAAATAAACAAGCAGACTTGTAGGATCCTTTCCATAAGAAGGTGACTATAATGGTCTTATGGAGAGGATGGAAGAATCTAGGTGTCAAACTCGTGATACGTCACGTGACATGTCGTGACGTATCGCAACTTTTTTTCCATTGCCGGCAATGGGGTGGGCATGGTTTTGGCATGATGCATCCGGCCTGTGGGCCGGCAGTTTGACACCCCTGAACTAGATGAACAAGCTTCTGAGATGGTCTCGGGGGACCTGCCTCCTTCCCTTTTCCTCCAGAGATCCTTCCCACTCAATACAGTTCTGGGTGGTAATGCCCAGGGAAGGAGTTGGGTAGAACAATCCACCTAAGCAAGTTTGTGGAAGATGGTCTTCACTCTCCTTCCTGTAATACACAAATTCTCATATCAAGAAAAAATGTCCGAGATGATCATAAATGAAGGTACCTTTGCAATTGACATGTTTTACTGTCACTTAAGTTTTTATTCAAAATATTCACTTTGTCAGGTGTTATGAGAGAGTGATGGCGGAGATTTCTGAACTGTTTTTCCTGCCTCTGAATCTGTCCCATTCTGCTGTGCTCCTCAAGGCTCCTGTTCTGTCCCACCACCCAATGCCTCTCAGCAGAAGCAGACCTGAGGAGCAGGAACTGCTTGAGTGCCTGTAAACAAAATACGGAGTCGTGCTGCTCTTAGGCTTTGCATTATTGCTCCAAATTCATGTGGATGTCATTGTGGGTCTATCCAGCTGTCAATGTTTAATTGTTCTATCAGTGGACTGAGAGCTATTTAGGTAAATAAAATTTGAACTTCTTTATTTTTCAGTTGTTGCAGATATGCAGGTGCTGCTTGCATGATGACAGCCTCTTGAGGTGTAAGAGCAGAAATAGTCTAAATTTGTTCAAGGACTTTGCCTTTCATATATTATATGCTGATGGATATCAGGAGTGTCTCTGCAAAGATGGCTATGGAATGACCCAATAGTGATTACAAGTGTATCTGGGGTGCATTGGGAGAGAAGGACCTTTCCATTCCTTATAGTTAATGAATAATGAATGTCTCAGGACTTATTATTTCTAAGTTAGTTTTCATTGAGAGAGATTCAATACCTGGAGACTACATGCTCCCATCTACCCACTATTGTCTCCTTCTCTCAGCCTTGTCAAGTATAGTAGCTTTTCTACTCC
>NW_015388345.1:122644-127968 GCF_001527695.2 Protobothrops mucrosquamatus | reverse complement strand
GCTGGGTGACTTTGGGCCAATCACCAGGAGACGGTGAGTTCTAGTCTCACCTTAGTTATGAAAGCCAGCTGGGTGACTTTGGGCCAATCACCAGGAGACGGTGAGTTCTAGTCCCACCTTAGTTATGAAAGCCGGCTGGGTAACTTTGGGCCAATCACCAGGAGACGGTGAGTTCTAGTCCCACCTTAGTATGAAAGCCGGCTGGGTGACCTTGGGCCAATCACCAGGAGACGGTGAGTTCTAGTCCCACCTTAGTATGAAAGCCGGCTGGGTGACTTTGGGCCAATCACCAGGAGACGGTGAGTTCTAGTCCCACCTTAGTATGAAAGCCAGATGGGTGACTTTGAGCCAATCAACAGGAGATGGTGAATTCTAATCCCACCTTAGTATGAAAGCCGGCTGGGTGACTTTGAGCCAATCACCAGGAGACGGTGAGTTCTAGTCCCACCTTAGTATGAAAGCCAGATGGGTGACTTTGAGCCAATCACCAGGAGACAGTGAGTTCTAGTTCCACCTCAAGCACAAAAGCCAGCTGGATGGCTTTAGGCCATTCAGTCTCTCTCAGCCCAGTCCGCCCCATAGGGTTGTTGTTGTGGGGAAAAACAGGAGGAAGAAGACATGTTGGATATGTTCGCCGCCTTGAGTTATTTCTAAAAAACAATAAAGGGTTGTGTTTTTTACAAATAAATAAATAAATGAAAATGAACATATGCACCACGTAGGGCCAGGATTATAATATCCTATTTTGACTGGGGATATTTGTAGCCTTAGAGACGCGCATGATTAAAATTGCAAAACGGATTGGTGGATGGGAAATTGTCCCAAAGAGGACGGAGCTGACGCTAGTTTCCCCACCACTAAATCTCTCTCTCTCGAAGAGCAACTCTCACCAACTAACCATCATCCGGCTTTCCCCAGGCGCTTATTGGTGGCTCCCGGTTGGAAAACGCCAAGTAATTTCAGAGATGACTGTCCTAATGACCAAGCCTGTAGAGAGAGCAAACCTCTGCGATTCTTCCCCTGGCTTAAGGTTAACACCAGATTGTGGGAGCTTTTCTCTCGCCCTGCTTATTTCTATTAGTTTCTGAACCAGACATTGTCACTGTCTGAGGAGAGACATCTGCATGCTTAACAAAAGCCTGTTGGAAATTGTCCCAGACATTGTGGGCGATATTCAACTTCTCCTCATTGTAAGAAGACGCCTAGGCCTTGTGTTGATTCACAAAGGACAGGTGGGCTTCCCTGTTCTCTCTAGGAACAATACAATAAGTCATTTTGGAAGAAATGGCAACAGGAGAGGGTAGAACTGCTTATTTTGAGTCAGAATAACAGGATGACAGAGTTGGAAGGGACCTTGGAGGTCTTATAGTCCAGCCCTCTTCCAAGAGGAAACCCCATACCATTTCAGACAAATGGTTGCCCAATCTTTTCTTAAAAGCCTCCAGTATTGGAGCACTCACAACTTCTGGAGGCAAGCGGTTCCACTGATCAATTGTTCTCACTGTCAGGAAATTTCTAGGTTGCTTCTCTCCTTGATTAGTTTCCATCCGTTGCTTCTTCTCCTGCCTTCTGGTGCTTTGGAGAATAGGTTGACCCCCTCTTCTTTGTGGTAGCCTCTTAGATATTGGACCACTGCTATCATGTCCTTCTTTTAATTAACCTAGACATACTGCATCCAGTTTTGGTCACCGCGATGTAAAAAAGATGTTGAGACTTTGGAAAGAGTACAGAGAAGAGCAACAAAGATGATTAGGGGACTGGAGGCTAAAGCATATAAGGAACGGCTGCTGGAATTGGGCCTGTCTAGTTTAATGAAGAGAAGGACGAGGGGGGACAGGATAGCAGTCTTCTAATATCTCAGGGGCTGCCCCAAAGAAGAGGGAGTCAAGCTATTTTCAAAGGCGCCTGAAGGCAGGACAAGAAGCAACGGGTGGAAACTCACCAAGGAGAGAAGCAACCTAGAACTAAGGAGAAACTTCCTGACAGTGAGAACAATTAACCAGTGGAACAACCTGCCTCCAGAAGCGGTGAATGCTCCAACACTGGAAGTTTTTAAGAAGAGACTGGACAGCCATTTGTCCGAAATGGTATAGGGTTTCCTGCCTGAGCAGGGGGTTGGACTAGATGACCTTCAAGGTCNATTTTTCTTTCTTTTTTTTTAAATGGTAAGAAAAGGACGTGTGCAGAAGCATTCGGCGAAGGAAAGGAAATGTGGGACAACTAGGATGAGGCTGTCCTCTTTTAACCTCTACCATTTGGTAACATAAGGCTGAAAGGGACTTTGTGCATTTGTGTTCCTTTTTGCTTAAAGCAGGGGGTGGAGAACTACGGCCCTTTTGCGACTTGTGGACAACAACTCCCAGAAGGGCTGGCTCAGGAATTCTGGCAGATGAAGTCCACAAGTCACAAAGGGACCGTAGTTTTACACCTCTGAACCAGTGTTAGAATAGTGTTGGAGGGGACCTTGGAGGTCTTCCAGTCTAACCCCTTGCTCAAGCCGGAGACCCTATCCAATTTCAGACAAATTGGACAAATTCTGTTATTCAGACTTGCATCTCTTTTTCATAGGTATCAAAGGTGTAGGATGTTTTCTGTCCATAGTCCAGAGAACTTAGGCTGAACCCTGATGAACAAGAGCGATGGGCCCAACATACATGTGAATGGCGTGGCAGAAACAGGCTCATTCATCTTCCTCCTCCACATTTAGAAGAGGGTTATCGAAAGGGCCTACTGCAGGAAAGGATTAAATGCATGCCAGAGTCAATCCAGAAGCCAGTTTGGAACCAGAGATCTTAAGAATGCATAAAGCTGCAGGTAATGACATCACAGGTAGAGTCCTCTCCCTTCCCCATTGGTCAATATGATTCAAATGGAAAATTGGGTTATGCTCAACTGCTTTTAAGTCCAGTTTCTTCTCCTGCTTTGCTTCTTTTCGGGCTCAGAGACAAAGCTTGTTTTGGAGAAGCATCAAAAAGATGGATCCGCAAGATGTACGTCTTCATCTGTCATCTTTTGACCGTCTTCAATCTGTCGCGACATCTCCTGGTTTTATTGGTAAATAGATAAGAGTTGGGCTTTTGCACTGCATGGATACGTTCTGAGTTGCTTTTGTGAAGCATTACGCCCCCAGTCTGAGAATTATTTAAATGTACCAAGACGCCATCCTACGTTCTCTTCTACTGTCTGCTCCAAGTTGAGTTGCCTGCACCTTTCCCATGTTCAGAGGCTAAGATACACATTTATAACTTCTTTTCTGCAAAACTGATGGCTTTAGAACCCACAAGAGGAGAGAGGGAGGGAGGGAGGAGAAAGAGAAGCAGGAAGGAGGGAGGGAGGAGAAAAAGAAGAAGGAAGGAGGGAGGGAGGAGAAAGAGAAGGAGGATAAAGAGAAGGAAGGAAGGAAGGAAGGAAGGAAGGAAGGAAGGAAGAAAGGAAGGAAGGAAGGAAGGAAGGAAGGAAGGGGGAGGAGAAAGAAGAAGGGTGTGATGATGTATTCTCTCCAAATAAAGCAGAAAAATATCAACATATAATTTTGCTCCTATTATAACTCTGTTTTTATCAGTCCTCGTAGCTTGCATTTTCCAAAAGAGAGACAGACTAGATAACTGTGAGTGTGGAAAAATGGCCTTGGTTAAATTGAGGAATAAGGAATAACCTTACTTTTGAATTGTTTTGTCACTAGCCGCAGGATTTTTTAAAAATGTTTGTTTTTTAAGCTCAAATAAGAAACGTTTTGAGCCCTAATACCACGTTACCAGTCTTTTTCTCCTTGAAAACTGCTGCATCTGTACAGGGATCTGATTATAATGAATGGCCTTCTTGCACATGAACTGGCTTTCTTTAATGCTCTGGGGATATAAAAGGAGTGTGCTATCTTGCAAAATTTAATAAAATTCTCAAGCAATAGCTTGCCACGATTTCAGTTAGGGCTTTCTCACACCAATCTGGACTTGTTCAGGTTTGAACTTGGGAATTTATGCCTGCAAGCAACGGATCTGCCGTTTAACTATCACAGTTTCTTTAAACCACCAATCCCCCTAGGTCTAGAACCAGTTTGGTATTGTGGTTAAGGCATCAGGCTAGAAACTGGGAGACGGTGAGTTCTACTCCGGTCTTAAGCATGAAGCTGGCTGGGGGACTTTGGGCCAATCACCAGGAGATGGTGAGTTCTAGTCCCACCTTATTATGAAAGCTGGCTGGGTGAATTTGGGCCAATCACTAGAATATTTTGAGTTCTAGTCTTGCCTTAGGCAGAGACCCAGCTGGGTGAGTTACTTGGGCCAGTTACTTTCTCTCAGCCCTAGGAAGGAAGCAATGGCAAACCACTTCTCAACAATTTTGAAGGGCTTCAGGGCTTCCAAATAGCAGTTAGGAGATTACAGTTTTGTTATTAAATCCATTTTTTTTTCTAACCCGGCTAATAATAGTTCACCAAAATTCCAGGAACCGAACTGGAAGGATTATCTGTACTTACAGATAATGTTAAAACTAAGCACGTGTAGTCTAACTCTGGAGTCCTTATTGCTACATGATACCACTGATGAATTTAATTCTTACAGCAAAAATTAATTATTGCCTGGCAGTGATGAAGTTCATTGATTTTCTCGATGGATGGATGGCTCAGGAAAATATGAGACATGGCAGAAATAATTAAATTAACATATTACACGAAACAAAAAAAAAAACAACCCCAAACCCCGATTGGCCTCATATAAAAGATTGTTTTGAACTTTATTAGACTGCTTTGGCTCGGGGTGATGAATTGCATTGTAGACACTCTGCGTGGATGTTTCTTTTCTATTTCAATATTATCAATATTATCTCAGTGTTTGTCTTCATAGTTATTCATATGAATTTGGGACTCAGCAACTGACCGTACTCTGCTCCAGAAGCTGCCCTTAGTGAAAGCTTCTTTAAAAAGAGCAAATAAATCTTCTTTTTTACTCAAGAAAAGACTGAGGTACCGTTTGGCCTAGTGCTTAAGGCACCAGGCTAGAAAGACTGTGAAAGCTGGCTGGGTGATTTGAGCCAATCACCAGGAGACGGTGAGTTCTAGTCCCACCTTAGTATGAAAGCCAGATGGGTGACTTTGAGCCAATCACCAGGAGACGGTGAGTTCTAGTCTCACCTTAGTTATGAAAGCCAGCTGGGTGACTTTGGGCCAATCACCAGGAGACGGTGAGTTCTAGTCCCACCTTAGTATGAAAGCCAGATGGGTGACTTTGAGCCAATCACCAGGAGACGGTGAGTTCTAGTCTCACCTTAGTTATGAAAGCCAGCTGGGTGACTTTGGGCCAATCACCAGGAGACGGTGAGTTCTAGTC
>NW_015388345.1:67580-122561 GCF_001527695.2 Protobothrops mucrosquamatus | reverse complement strand
GCTGGGTGACTTTGGGCCAATCACCAGGAGACGGTGAGTTCTAGTCTCACCTTAGTTATGAAAGCCAGCTGGGTGACTTTGGGCCAATCACCAGGAGACGGTGAGTTCTAGTCCCACCTTAGTTATGAAAGCCGGCTGGGTAACTTTGGGCCAATCACCAGGAGACGGTGAGTTCTAGTCCCACCTTAGTATGAAAGCCAGATGGGTGACTTTGAGCCAATCACCAGGAGACGGTGAGTTGTAGTCCCACCTTAGTTATGAAAGCCGGCTGGGTGACTTTGGGCCAATCACCAGGAGACGGTGAGTTCTAGTCCCACCTTAGTATGAAAGCCAGATGGGTGACTTTGAGCCAATCACCAGGAGACGGTGAGTTCTAGTCCCACCTTAGTATGAAAGCCGGCTGGGTGACTTTGGGCCAATCACCAGGAGACGGTGAGTTCTAGTCCCATCTTAGTGATGAAAGTTGGCTGGGTGACTTTGAGCCAATCACCAGGAGACTGGGAGTTCTAGTTCCACCTCAAGCACAAAAGCCAGCTGGATGGCTTTGGGCCATTCAGTCTCTCTCAGCCCAGTCCGCCCCATAGGGTTGTTGTTGTGGGGAAAAACAGGAGGAAGAAGACATGTTGGATATGTTCACCGCCTTGAGTTATTTCTAAAAAACAATAAAGGGTTGTGTTTTTTACAAATAAATAAATAAATGAAAATGAACATATGCACCACGTAGGGCCAGGATTATAATATCCTATTTTGACTGGGGATATTTGTAGCCTCAGAGACGCGCATGATTAAAATTGCAAAACGGGAAATTGGTGGATGGGAAATTGTCCCAAAGGGGACGGAGCTGACGCTAGTTTCCCCACCACTAAATCTCTCTCTCTCGAAGAGCAACTCTCACCAACTAACCATCATCCAGCTTTCCCCAGGCGCTTATTGGTGGCTCCTGGTTGGAAAACGCCAAGTAATTTCAGAGATGACTGTCCTAATGACCAAGCCTGTAGAGAGAGCAAACCTCTGCGATTCTTCCCCTGGCTTAAGGTTAACACCAGATTGCGGGAGCTTTTCTCTCACTCTGCTTATTTCTATTAGTTTCTGAACCAGACATTGTCACTGTCTGAGGAGAGACATCTGCATGCATAACAAAAGCCTGTTGGAAATTGTCCCAGACATTGTGGGCGATATTCAACTTCTCCTCATTGTAAGAAGATGCCTAGGCCTTGTGTTGATTCACAAAGGACAGGTGGGCTTCCCTGTTCTCTCTAGGAACAATACAATAAGTCATTTTGGAAGAAATGGCAACAGGAGAGGGTAGAACTGCTTATTTTGAGTCAGAATAACAGGATGACAGAGTTGGAAGGGACCTTGGAGGTCTTCTAGTCCAGCCCTCTTCCAAGAGGAAACCCCATACCATTTCAGACAAATGGTTGCCCAATCTTTTCTTAAAAGCCTCCAGTATTGGAGCACTCACAACTTCTGGAGGCAAGCGGTTCCACTGATCGATTGTTCTCACTGTCAGGAAATCTCTAGGTTGCTTCTCTCCTTGATTAGTTTCCATCCGTTGCTTCTTCTCCTGCCTTCTGGTGCTTTGGAGAATAGCTTGACCCCTTCTTCTTTGTGGTAGCCTCTTAGATATTGGACCACTGCTATCATGTCCTTCTTTTAATTAACCTAGACATATCCAATTCCTGCAGCCTTCTTTGTATGTTTTAGCCTCCGGTCCCTTAATCATCTTAGTTACTCTTCAGCGTACCAGCTGTTCCATAGAGTGATGGTTCTCTCCATCAAGAGAGACCACAGCTCTTTTAGATGTTTTCTCTTCATGGTCAGAGCAGCTGGCAGCTTGAAACTCTGCATATGATCAAGGTCTCAGTGCCAGCTGGGAAGGAGTTTTGGGAACTTTGGACAAGCAACTCTGTTATTCTGGCACAGCAAAAATCAGGACCAAGATGGAATGGAAGGCACCTGTCCATCTGCAACACACATCAGTGGGTTCGGGTCTCAGATGTACAGAGACAAAATGCCCAGTCAGTGTGTAAATTTCTAGCAAGCAATGTTTTCATGTTTCATTTCACACAACGATCAGCACAAACAATCAGAAGTTCAGAAAGATCTCTACGTTTCACGGTTCCAATAGTTGCTGTTGGTCAACATCCAAGAAATCCTCCAGTTGTTTCCATAACTTATACATGTATACACAAATTTAAGCTTGCAAATGGTGATCAAATAACCCCTGAAGGCTGCAATTGTTGTAAATTCATGCCAGTCACCAAAGGCCTGAATGTTGGTGACCTGTCTGGGGGGGGGGGGCGGGGTGCTGCGATAATCATAAGTCTAAGAACTGGTTGTAAGTCACTTTTTTCCCAGAGGCAGTTGTAACTGTGAACGGTTTCTAATAGCAATAGCAATAGCACTTAGACTTATATACCGCCCCATAGTGCTATACAGCACTTTTTTTGCAGCAGTTTACAATATCTAGGATATTGCCCAATAATCTGGGTCCTCATTTTACTGGAAGGATGGAAGTCTGAGTCAATCTTGAGCCGGTCAGGATGGAACTGCTGGCTATGGGCAGAGTCAGGCTATAATACTGCTTTCTAACCACTGTGCCACCAGGGCTACTTATAAAGATTAAAAGAGGAGGCAAAAAAGGAGAAGGAGGAGGAGGAGGAGGAGGAGGAGGAGTTGGAGGAGGAGGACAATAGCATTTATATACCCCTCCAAAGTGCTTTATAGCACTGGGTGGTTTACAACGTCAGCATATTGCCCCCAACAATCTGAGTCCTCATTTTACTGATCTCAGAAGGATGAAAGTCTGAGTCAATCTTGAGCTGGTCAGGGTTGAACTGCTGGCTCTGGGCAGAGTCAGCCTGCAATACTGCATTCTAACCACTGCGCCACCGAGTTAAATTCCTGGCTGCATGCCAAGGATTACTTGTCTGCATTGTTTATGCTGGAAAGTCCTTCGTCTGAAGCCCCCCCCCAGTGATTTTGTTCAGCAACGTCTTTCCACTTCAGATCGACTTGTAAGAAAACGCCCCCACGTGGCATCTGAAGGATTCCCAGCAGCGTCTCGCTTCCTCCCCTCCCCTTTGGACCTGTCTGCAGTAGGAACAGAAGGTCTAACGAGCACCTGGGGGATAGGCTGGGAAGAATCCTGCTGATGCACTTCAGCTTGCCCAGAGAAAGCTAACTTTCTCAGAGATTAAGCACTCAATGAGGTGACACAGTGATTACATTTCAGGAAGTGGCATGCAGATTGCGTTCGGTGCCAAGCCGCAGGCAGCAGATGTGGGAAATGAGTTTCTCTTGGCACGTTCATTCTTCAAAATGGCTCTTCTACAGGCAGAAGATGGAGGAGACCATCCAAAGACTGGTGGTTTACATGTCACAGGACTTGCTCGGCTCTACAGGAGCAGAAGCTGCCCCAAAGCAAATCTTTTTCTCTTCTCTGTGGCCTTCTTCCCATCACACATTTTCACTAAGCCAGTGGAGGGTTAGTGTATTGTGAGAACTCACTGATGGATTTATCGGCCAACTGGCTAATTCCTGGGGTCCTGAGACAAACCTGGTCAATATTATTCCATCCACCCAACTAGCTATTCCCTGAGAATATCTTGTTCAGCCCAGGAGTTATCCTTCACGGCTATTTCTCCAGGATTCCTGTCTCCATATCTCCCCAACTCCTACCCTATTACAGAACTTACTATCAAGGCCGGCCACATCAAAGAGACTTCCCAAATGCTGATTAGGACAATATCCAATCTGCATGTAACTGGGCAAGTTTCCAAAACCCTCCCCCCCAAACCAGTAAGAGTTGGAAGGGACCTTGGAGGTCTTCTAGTCCAACCAAGCAAGAAACCCTACACCGTTTCAGACAGGTGGTTGTCCAATCTCTTCTTAAAAACCTCCAGTGTTGGAGCACCCACTACTTCTAGAGGCAAGCCATTCCATTGATTATTCTAACTGTCAGCAAATTTCTCCTCAGTTCTCGATTGCTTCTCTCCTCGATTCATTTCCATCCGTTGCTTCTTGACTTGCCTTCAGGAGCTTTGCTTCAAATCCCCTTCTTCTTTGGGGCAGCCCCTCAAATATCGGACCACTGTTTGATTTTGATGAGATGCAATATCTTCAGTGGAGACTTGGAGAATGTTAGATTTCTCCCCTCATGCACGGTGAGTTCATTAAGACAGGATCTCTTTGCATGCTTTGAAATGTTTCTGCCTAGAGCAGTGGTGGCAAACCTACGGCACGGGTGCCAGAGGCAGCACTCAGAGCCCTCTCTGTGAGCACGCGCGCCGTCGCCCCAATCCTAGGCTTTCAGCTGGGTTTTATAAAACCTTTTCGCTTTAGGTCTCCGCCGCCGTGTGCAAAAAAAAAAGGTTCAATCAATCACTCAATTTCAACTTCTCGCGGGGAAAAAAAAGATCTTGCAAAGTTGGAATTGATTGATTGAACTTTTTAGTCCCACTCAGTCTGCTGTTACCACCGCAGCTACGCCAACCCAATGGGCCACACCTACCCAATGGGCCACACCCACCCAATGGGCCACAACCACCCGGCACCCGACGATGCATAAGTGGGTTTTGGGTTGCAATTTGGGCACTGGGTCTCTAAAAGATTCGCCATCACTGGCCTAGAGGCTTATCGCCCCCTGGGCTAAGCCACTATTCATGATCTGAACTGCCAACAGACTCTCCGATTCTCTCTTGATTGTTGATAATGGATAATTTTTGATCCAGTACATTTCATTTATATGGGCCTGAACTCCTGGAAAGGAGATTTGGCTGGGTTTAGCTACCCAAAGTCATTTTTCTCAGTGAGGTGTGTGTGGGGGTGGGTGGGTGGGGGGGTGGGTAGGTGCATATAAATTTAATAAATAAAATAAAATGCGAGAGAAACAGTAATGACCTTTGCTTGAGCATTTACTCAATGACAATCAAATGAGGCACACTGCAGTTTAGCTGAATAAATTCCAGCTGGCTGGATTCACACAGCGTACATTGTCAAAACCCCAAAGGAAAAAAAAAAAGTCACATATTGGCCTAGAGCAATGTGTGAACCTAAGCTATAAATAATGCCATGAATATTGTATAACTAATGACAGGGGTTGTCTATCACAAAAAAAAAGCAACCGATGGTCATAAAAGCAGCATCAAACTTCCCATCTTCACAAAGCAGGGTGCAAATAAAATGGAATCGTCTCAGCTTTCCTTATTTTAACTACAACTCTGGCATCTTGGGCAATTCCCCCGTTCAGGAACGTACGATGGGAACCATCAATGCATAAAGCATTAGCTTTATGATGAAGAAGAGGACTTCAGTAGCTCCGCCTGCAATGTACATTCATTGGATGCGCTGATTGACTGACACGGCTGTGGTGCCATCTTGATTTCTTTTGACCCTTCCTGCAGATTTCCCAAGCTTTTAACAAGCCCCAAATATACCACCAACCAGATCCAATCCATCAAAATAGACTGGAAGGAACCTTGGAGGTCTTCTAGTCCAACCTCCTGGTCAAAGAAGAGTGCTCTTGACTAATAAGGGCAGCAGACTAACCAAACCAACTTTGGCTACACCACAGGCTTGTCTACCAAGAAGCTTAACCGAGGTTAACCAAGCTGCTAGCTCTTCATCAGCTGCTCTCTGTTGTGTAGGACTGAGATCAAGAGAGAAAGTGAAGGAGAAGCTAACTCCAGCGTATCATCACCTGAACATTGTCTTGGTTCTAAGTTTTGCAGCTTCTCTGTTGCTGGTATTTCCAGCTGGGAAGTTGTTTGCGGTAAGATTAATGGCCTATTTATCCAAGATGTGCACTTTGGATTCTAACGGGCCATCTGGAGTGGACCTCCCATTCATCAAACTGTCCCCCACACGGCGAGAGAAGTCCATTTATCCCACGCCCGAGTATGAAAATGCTCTTTACCTACCGGATGCTATTAGAGGATTTGACTTGCTTGCCCTTGCTTCTTTTCTCCAGCCCCAGAAGGCCATCCCTTAGCATTCAAAGAAATCAGCATGTCATTTGAAAGAGGGAACATCTCAAAGGGGGAAGACAAATGGCTTTCAGAAGAGATAGACCTTTTTCTGGCGCTCTTTGGCTGTGACGGCTGCTTGAGGTGGGACACCCTCTCCGGGGGGGTTTTCTCGAACGTGTTCGAGGGCCCGGGGGAGAATCCTCTGCTGCCTTCCCCTTCTTCAGGATGCTTCACAAGGCATCTGGAGGAGGAGGAGAGCCGTGCGGGTCCACAGAGCAAAGCACAATTAAGAGTCTAGTAGCACCTTTTTCCGACGAATGCATTTCATTAAAAGGCAGAAGCGCCCGTGAGCTGCCTCCGATGAAGGGAGCTGCCGCTCACGAGAGCTGATGCCTTTTAATGAAATCCGTTAGTCGGAAAAGGTGCTACCAGACTCCTAATATATTTTTTTTTACAGGCCACCAACACCCAGCAGCAGGTAGATTCATGCAGCGTTCAAGGTAAGGATTCTCAAGAATAAGGAGAGGTTGCCCAAATATAAAGATCTACAGATCTGAAGTCCTACCCTCTGTTCAGCCAAGCCTTAGGCATGAAAGCTGGCTGGGTGACTTTGGGCTGATCACCAGGAGACTGTGAGTTCTAGTCCCGCTTTAGGCATGAAAGCCAGCTGGGGGACTTTGGACCAATCACCAGGAGACTGTGAGTTCTAGTCCCGCTTTAGGCATGAAAGCCAGCTAGGTGACTTTGGGCAGGAGATAGTGAGTTCTAGTCCTGATTGAGGCATGAAAGCCGGCTGGGTGACTTTGGGCCAATCACCAGGAGACTGTGAGTTCTAGTCCCGCTTTAGGCATGAAAGCCAGCTGGGGGACTTTGGACCAATCACCAGGAGACTGTGAGTTCTAGTCCCGCTTTAGGCATGAAAGCCAGCTGGGTGACTTTGGGCCAATCACCAGGAGATAGTGAGTTCTAGTCCCGCTTTAGGCATGAAAGCCGGCTAGGTGACCTTGGGCTATTCACTCTCTCTCAGATCTAGGAAGCAGACAATGGCAGTCCATCTGAAAACTGCAGGGACGTGTCCTAGTAGCTGCCAGGAGTCAGCACCCCAGTCTCCCCAAAAGGACAAAATGATCCAACCTAGATTTAGATGATCCAAGTTATAACAGCACTGAAAAAAGGGACTAATGACCGTTTTTCACACTTCCTCCCGGTCACAGGATCAAAAATTTGGACGCTTGGCAACTGGCATGTACCTATGACGCTTGCAGTGTTCCAGGGTCCCTAACCCCAACCCTAACCCTAACCCTAACATTTTGCAACCTTCTGACAAGCAAAATCAATGGGGAAGCCAGATTCACTTAACTTGACTAGCTTTAACAACTCCACTGATTCGCTTATCAATTGGGGCAAGAAGGTGGTGACATGGGGCAAAACTCACCCAACCACTCTCTTGCTTAGTGACAGAAATTTTGGGGCTGGGTTGTGGACATAAGCCGAGGACGGCAAAGAACTATCGTTGGCCTGGTTTCCTCATCTGGGCCTCTGGCGTTTTTAAGAAGAAATTGGACCATCACTTGTCTGAAATGGTGTAGTAGGGCTTCCTGCCTGAGCAAGGGGTTGGACTAGAAGATCTCCGAGGTCCCTTCCAACTCTGCCATTCTGATCTACGCAAGGCAGAGTTTGCAGGCGGGCAGAAGGGATCAAACTGCCTCTTGCACAAGATGAATCTCTGCAGCACTTTTCAAAATGAGCTGGGACTTGAATATCCAGCATTATCGTGGCCTGCACAGGTATTTCCTAAATGACAGCAGCCATTTGACAGGCCAATTGACTGACATGGAGCCTGCGTGTATTTTAATAAAGGCCCTCTCTCAGGGACCCTTGCTTTGCATAGTCTATGTCTTTAACCAGCAGGCCTCGGTGAATTATTCCAGCCCTCTAAGTGATGCATCTGAGCTTGCTCAAGGGTTCCTCCAGCCTTAGTTAGAGATAAATATTTGTGACTTTGGAATGGAAGCTGAAATTAGCAGTAGGAAACCACGGACGGAGCTGGCAGTTAATTCTCTAAAACTATCGTGAAGGATGAGGTTGTATTTTGGAGCTACATGTGAGTTCACAGACAGAATGGAGTGCATTAATCAAAGATGGGTATCTTTGCACTACTGTCAGAGGAGAAAGGGGGGGAAAGAGCCATGCCAGTGAATTTGAGATATTGGTCAAACTGTGTTAATCTCTAGAGCTGTCGAGCTGTCAGAAGAATGATATGGATTAGCTGGAAATAGCTCATTAACAAGCTAATTATAACAAGGTCATGAAAGCAATCTAGTTCTCAAACTATATAGGGAAATAAAGTTATTAAGGGAAGCCCCCTTTTTTTTTTACAGCGAAATACAAATCTCCCAACCGAGCAAAAAGATCGAAACCCAAAATCTTACATTTCTTGGATTGAATCTACCCCAATGTTTCTCAACCTTGGCAATTTTAAGATTTGAGGACTTCAACTCCCAGGATTCCCCAGCCAGCCATGCTAAATGGTTGGGGATGCTGTTGGGAAATATTCATAGGAAATGATTGGGAAAGACATGCTGGGGAATTCTGAGAGTTGAAGTCCACCTGTCTTAAAGTTGCCAAGGTTGAGAAACATTGGTCTATGCAACATCAAAGGTGAACTACATTTTCCACTTCCCCTTCTTCTTCTTCTTCTTCTTCTTCTTCTTCTTCTTCTTCTTCTTCTTCTTCTTCTTCTTCTTCTTCTTCTTCTTCTTCTTCTTCTTCTTCTTCTTCTTCTTCTTCTTCTTCTTCTTCTTCTTCTTCTTCTTCTTCTTCTTCTTCTTCTTCTTCTTCTTCTTCTTCTTCTTCTTCTTCTTCTTCTTCTTCTTCTCCTTCTCCTTCTCCTTCTCCTTCTCCTTCTCCTTCTCCTTCTCCTTCTCCTTCTCCTTCTCCTTCTCCTTCTCCTTCTCCTTCTCCTTCTCCTTCTTCTTCTTCACCATTGGTAGCCATGAATGTTAAATAACTAATAGGCCAAGCTTACATGAACCAGACGTAACCACTGAGCTAAATATTTGTTCCTGGAGGTTTTCCTCCACATATTTTTATGTTGGAAAATGCATCATTTCAAGTGGCCAGTCCACAAGATTTCAAGAGTCAACAAAGCAGCCCTTTCTCAGAAAGGATGTACAACTGTCCATGAAATCCATATGCCTTTCTCTTTTAAAAGTCTGCTATGTCTTGCAAACAGGGTGTAGGAAAATCTCTGGGGGATCCCAGTGGGGTTTTTAAAATGGCGTCACCCCAAACTTTCAGAGTTTATGCACACACCATTGCACCCCACCACTGAATGCATCTTTCCTTTGTGCTCCTTGTCTGGAGACATGCCTGCATTGATCAGAGGGGAGAATTTAGCACAAATGTTAACACAAACAAATCTAATGATGTAAACCAAATAGACAAATAGACTGAGAGTGAGCTTAAAGCTCTCTCCAATTTAGGGACACAGTTTCCAGAGCACTGTGCCAAGCACAAATTGCAATGAATTATGAGCGAGCTTGGAAAAAACAACTGAGAAAATTGTATGATTAAAAGGCAGTCATTTCTAGCAACAGTCGCCTCAGTGCAACACACTTTTAAATTACACACATCAAAGGGGAACAATTCACCATCGGACAATAGCAGGGTAGTTAGCCTAGCCCTGTTTATTTCTAATTTGGCTTGTTACCTTCTTGAACTTCGTTCTGTTTTGTTTTTTTTAATGCAAGCAATTTTTTTTTCAAAGTCTGTTCAATGAACAACCTTTCTCTCTTTCTACACTTGCTTAGAGGAACACAAAAACAGAAATTTCCACGGAGGTCATTTTGATGTTAAGCACAGGGATAATGGGAGATACACCAGTCTATGTTCTGTCTTAAGCTCCTGAATTCAGTCAGATTGCTGAATATAGAAGACAGCATCTCTGTGATTTTGATTGTTGGAAACTGACTGGGAAGGCTGCAAATAGTGGTCCAGGATGCTACAGTCACGCTGGTTGCTAAATGTCCAAATTTTGACTGTGAGGAATGCTGCAATTGTTGTAAAGTGTGAAGTGCAGTTGTGAGTTGTTGTGTTTTTCAGTGCAGTTGCAACTTTGAAACAAAGGTTTATAAATCAAGGACTATCTATAATTACAAATGCTTGTTCTTAACCAGCTCCCTAGTTCCTGGACCAGATGTAAAACCCAACTCACTGAAAAGTTCTCCTTGTCCATTCAAAGACCCTGCCTAATTTGGAGGTCAAAGGTCCCCTTTTGTCAATAATTATTACAAAGAAACAGCTGTTCTTCAATCAGCAAATGCCAGACAGGAAGAAAACCAAAGGTGATTAATTTAAATTAAAATGTAAGCTCGGTTAAAATTAAATTAAATTAATTTAGTTAGTAGGCATACTTGCTACATATTTAATCATTTCCTTTTGGTTGCATTAATCATTCACAACTTCAGTCGCATTATAATTTACAGTTAGGCCGTCCTTTGTGAGATGAGAGAGCCTACCGCGGAAATCTATTAGATTCTCCGTTTCTACATCTCTGTCTTGGTCCCAAGACTGCCGAAGGACTTTTGGGGGGGAATAGGAGTATCACTCCAGGCAATTCAGAAAACAAACAGAAGATCGACACATTATAGAACCCAAAGCTGTGGTGTTGATTTGGAAATTAAAAGTAAGGAGATCGTAATCGTCAGAAGCAAAGCTGTCAATCCTTTTCCTGGATCCAATTATTTTAGATCACCTTTTGAAGAGCCAAAAGGAGTTTCACATACAAAGGCTTCCTTGACGGAATTTAGGAAAGTTAGTGTCAGGCAGAAAGAATCGAGGCCATACACTGAGTTGCAGTTCAGAAGATTTATTGCTCAAGCCGATACAGAAGAATCTAGTCAACTAAAGTTCAACACTAAACTTGTGCTAAATAAGAGTCAAGAGAATTCACGAGGGATTGGAATTGGAATGTTTGTGGACATGTAATGATTCTGGGTTGATGACTCATTTAACGCCACCCCCAGCTCTGCCTACTCTTCTCCTACATCCAGGAGGTCGACCTATGGCTTCTGACACACTCAGTGTTGCTTACCATTGCACCAAACAAATGGCAGAGCACTACACAACATTCCCCAGGAAACTCTCACCATTTTTGTTTCACTTTTCAAGGAAATTTCAGACGTCAATGCCATTCCCATAAGCAGAAAGAAAAGCCACCGGGGGAGGGAAAAAAAAAGAGGATGCTGAAGAACCTCGTAAAACAGCGCTGGCAACACGACGCGCCCCTGAGTCCTGGTGAATAATTTTTACAGCTTTTTGGTTCAGAAAGGTAATAAACAACCACGGGCATTCCAGTACCCTTTTTATCTCCCCTCTTTACACCCTCACACGCTTTATGTACACATTTTTGGCTTGGCGATGCTCCTTCTGATATTCGGTCACAACTGCCTGACTCCTGGCACACATCAATGGTGACTTCCTGGCCCCAGACAGAACTCCATCTGTCTACGAGTACAAATGGCTGTAGCGCCACGCAGCTGGCAGTCCTTGGCAAGGCTTGGAGTTGAGGAAACGGCCGCCAGTCATGATGTGGAGTTGGATTTTGGCAGATAACCCAGCAGCCTCTGCTCAGAAGAGGCAGCAGCGCGGCTTCTCCTCCGAGATCTGCCGGAGCTACCGTACGACTGCAAAAATTAACTTATGCAAACTGCGAAAACACCCCCCCCCCCCCGAATACAAAAACAAACTGCCTCTGCCACCAGGAACATGAGACCCAAGTCTGTATTAAGAATTACATTTTGGGCTACCCCCGAAGACATGCCTGAATGAAGGGATTAGCACATCCCCTAACAACCGGCTCCATTGTTTGTACCGCAGCTCCAAATTAGGTCACCCTGTAACAGGAAGCAGGCACCACGATCCTGGGAGGAAGGTTTGCAGAAATCCAAAATACCTTTAAGGTTGAAAAAGATTACTAGAAGGAGAGCCATTGCGAAAGGGGAACCCATATCTGCCTGCGGATGAAATTTGCAACTCGGACGGATCAATAGCTCTTTTATTCTTCAACCCTATCCTCTCCTGAAATTCCACATTATCGGCCATGCAGACAACTCTTTAAAACAGGAAACTGAACAAGACATGCTTTCTCTGCTACTGCTGCTGATGATAAAGGTTTCACACCCTGAGCATCCAAACACAGAGAGAGAAAGCGAAAGAGGGAAGGCGTGAAAGAAAGAAGAAAAAAACCCCCAAAATGTTGGTATATTTTATTTTTCAAGGAGATGTTTTCCTGTTGTGAAGAAAGGCTGGTAGATCGTAGGTCACCGATTTCCCTGCCTTACAAGTGGTCCTCAACTTACGACCACTTGCTTAGTTCAATGTCACAGCAGTGTAGAAAAATCTAAGCAATATTCTGTTTTTTGCAAGATTTCCTAACCTTCACTTGGCTGGCTATCCAGGTTTTGTGGAATACTGTTTGGGCAAACGAATGAGCAGTTTGGAGAAAGTAAGGGGAACCCCCCCCCTGAAATTAACTCTTGGTTGCTTGTGTTTGATTAATTCGTCTGCATATCGTTAAGAGCACAGTACAATACTCTTCATCAGTTAAAAAAAAAAGGCTGAACCTTTCCCATATTATATTTCAGATTGGTAGAATATTTTACGTTGGGCTCCCGTTAATAAAAAGAATTGGGAAGAAAAATGGTACAAGTGTGTTTCGGAAAGATAATGAATTCAATCATAGCATTTTAGGGCTTGAAGGCATCTTAAAATGTCATGCAGAGTTTCCCAGTAAAGGCTGCTTCTGCTGATTTAGTATTACTGGTAACTTTTATTCCCTTGCTTTTTCAAATGCCTTTCCTTGCTTAAGCTTCCAAGTATTGATTGAAATAATCTGATATTCAACTTGGCAATGTTAACCTCCTATAGGACACCCGTCCAGGTAAGATCCTCATGCTGCTCACTTACCTGTGCATAAGAGCACCTGAGAACTGTAATGCCAATGAGGGATCCTTGGTGCTCTCTGAGCTGGGTTGTGTGTCTGGTGTTAAATCCTTGTTTCTCTGGGTGTTAGCTGCTAGAGTGGATGTGTTCTCATTTTAAAAAGGGAGTAAATTCCACCTTCAGAAGACTTCATCAAGATGGTTCATCTACTGTAGGATGCAGGATGTCTATGGACTGAAATCTACCAGCGTGGGCTGGTGCATAAACATTTTTTGGACTTCCTAGTCTATGGCTAGGAAGAGGGAGTAGGCCAACGTTTTTAAGGCAGTTTCCACGTCTAAGAGAAGAGCAGAACCAGGGTTTTTCTGCTTCTGGTCCAACATGCTAACCCCCATACCACACTGGCTTTCATAGACTGAGTTATTGGACACTAATATGCAATACCTTAGTTGCAAAAAAGTAAGGTATTGCATATTAGAAATTAGAAAAGACAGAAAAATCTGACAACTATTTATACCCGTCTCACAAACACTTCAAAACAAATCTAGATCAATGCCAACGCCTTCTCCAAATCCAGATCACCAGCGAGACCCGAACGCTATGAGTTAGCTATCGGTTTTGTGCAAAATGGTTTCCTTTCTCCTTCTTTTTTTTTCCTTTTAGAAAAACAAAAACAAAAAAACCAGATGCCGACAGGAAGAAAGCTTTCTGCTTAATTGACTTGTCATAAACTCATTATGGATGAGTTGGCAAAAGAGTTGAGAGAGGTTTGTAAATGTTATTTGCCATCTTTCCCCGTGAAGTTTTCAGACCCTGAAGCTTCAGTGATCTGTTTCCAAATTGATCTGTTTTAATCAAGCGCCGCTCTGACTGAAGGCCACAGAGACCAGAGGGAATTGTCAAGGATTCTGGGCAATGCCCATGAAACCTATTCGGCTCAGCCATTCAATCTCTTTTTGGTGCCTCTTGCTTGAAGCAAGGCAGCTGAAAGTCTTCCACTCGTCTTCCTTCTTTCAGTTCAATGGCTCAATTCAAGCGTCCACATTGGCACAACTCTTAGGGTTATACTTGCACTGATGCTTTTTGAAGGGAAAGGATCATGGCATCTGATCATTTCAAAAATTCGGAAATTGGGTAGGTCTACTATCAGGAAAAGAAGGACTGGGTGACATGATAGCAATCTTCCAATATTTTAGGGGCTGCCACAAAGAAGAGGAAGGGGTCAACCCGTTCTTCAAAGCGCCTGACGGTAAGACAAGAAGCAATGGGTGGACACTAACCAAGGAGAGAAGCAACCTAGAATTAAGGAGAAACTTCCTGACAGTGAGAACAAACAACCAGTGGAACGGCTTGTCTTGAAAAGTCATGGGTGCTCCAACACTGGAGGTTTTAAAGAAGAGATTGGACAACCATTTGTCTGAAATGGTATACAGTTTCCTGCTTGAGCAGGGAGGTGGACTAGGTCCCTTCCAAGGTCCCTTCCAACTCTGTTATTCTGTTAACTGGATACCATTCCCCCTCTTTGCAGTCTGGAAAAACGACTCCTTCTTAAAAAGGTCCTGATTCCTCTTCTTCCTGTTTCTACAGACCACTCATGACTCGAAAAAGCCATTAAAACTCAACTTGCATTCTCCATCCTTGCAACAGAGAAATGGGATGGATGGATGGTTAAATGGATGGATGGATGGATGGATGTTGAGCATTCCTCCATCTCAACAGATCCACTTTCCCCCAGGAATTTATCCCCACCACCACCACCACTACTATCTTGGTTTTTTGGGAGATGGGTGCCTTTGAGTAAGTCTTGACTCCTGGTAAGATTTCCGAAGTGGTTTGCCATTGCCTCCTTCCTAGGGTTAAGAGACAGGGACTGGTTTCCATGTCTAAGCTGGTTTCCATGTCTAAGGTGGGACTAGAAGTCTCTGGGTGATTGATTGAAAGCCACGTACATGACTTCCATGCCTAAGGGGACTAGAATTCACCGTCCCCTGGTCATTGACTGAAAGTCATCCAGCCAGCTTCCATGCCTAAGAGGGGACTAGAACTCGCCGTCTCCTGGCTTCTAGCTTGATGCCTTATCCACCACACCAAAGAGACTCTCCACTAAATAAGTTACTGATCTCCCAATTAAAATTGCATGTTGGGACGGAGCAAACAGTACGTGAGTTATAGCTAAAGCGCCCGCCTCTTAACCATCTAAATACAGGTGTCATTTCGAAATCCCATCTCACAGATGGAGCGATCCGTTTAGGGCCGAAAAACTGCTTGAAAACCTGCCCCTCCCTGTGAGGAGACCCCCCCAAGAGTAAATTCATCCTTAGGGGACTGCGTAAATCTGCATTGCTTTGTACTGTTTTTCATACTGCACACAAGGGAGCATAAAGGAGAATGAAGAAGCACGCACGTCTGGTTCTAAGTATCAAATAGATCATCATAAAAACCAAAAAGTACAAAAAAAAACCACCCCAAAAACCAACCCAGCCCCATTTAGAGCTCTTTTAGGACCATATGCTCAACTTCATGGATGAAAATCCGTTTGGCAAAGATGAACGATCAGGATTATTATTGACAATTGTTAGAAAAATGTCATATACATACTATCCCCTAATGTAAAAAAAATAAATAAATGGCAAAACCAAACCAGGCCTGAGACTTTATGGCATCGTTTTGGGGGTGCCTATATTTTGGGGTGGGGGCATATATTAAGAGCCAGTTTGGTCTAATAGTAGTTAAGATACCAGTCTAGAAAATAAGAGACCATGAGTTTGAATTCTGACTTAGCCATGAAAGCCAGCTGGGCGATTTTGGGCCAGTCCCTCCCTCTCAACCCAGCTCACCTCATCGTGTTGTTGTTGTTGTTGTTGTGGGGAAAACAGGAGGAGGAAGTTACACTGAGGATGTTTACTGCCTTGAGCATTTGTGAAAATAATACAGGTGTATATAAATAAATGATTTGGAGGACAGGAGGGGTCTGGCCTGCTATGAGCCACACAGTCACGAAGAGTCGGACACAATGTAGTGACTGCACAGCAAGAACAAAATAAATAAATGGATAAATAAATAGAAAATATTTCTCTGTAGAAGCAAATGCATGTTCCTTATACACACACGGACTACAGGGTGGGTATTTACCCCCGCTAAGCCACGTACACTGACTTGTGCAATTTCTAGGATGCTACGACACGAGAGAGATCTACAATTGGGTATTTCGTATGCGCGAAAGAACAGCATTAGGATATCGGCAGGGTATGATTTAAAAAATAATCATAAACTGAAACCTCAAGCTGGGCCCGCAACGGCACCATTCGAACCCTGCCTGTTTTTATGTGGACCCCAGCAGCCCCACGGGACCAATCCTTTCGGCCTTGCATTGATTGGATAGTTGCAAACGAAGCTGGCAAAAAACGTTATCCTTCGTTGTCAGGGGGTCTGTTTTTATATGCGTGCTCCAATCCTCTTCCCAAGACCCCCATAACTCAGTAGTCACGGCCTCGGAGAGTTTCCAGTGGTTGTGTGAATATAAAACTGAATCCAACAACTCAGTTAATGAAGCCGGAGGGATCAGATTGCATTCCAAACAACCATTAGCAATAGCGCCCGGCCTGATACGTACTTTAACACACACACACACACACACACACACACTTTTTTTTTTTTAGAACAGGAAGAAATAAGAATTGAGAAAAGAAGTCAAAATTCTTCATGTTTGGGAAGCCAAACGAACTGTATGAAGATTGAATCAGGCAATATTGATAGCAGGGTTTGAATATCTCAGGGGCTGCCCCAAAGAAGAGGGGGTCAAGCTATTCTCCAAAGCACCTGAAGGCAGGACAAGAAGCCACGGATGGAAACTCATCAAGGAGAGAAGCAACTTAGAACTTAGGAGAAATTTCCCGACGGTGAGAACAATTAACCAGTGGAACGGCTCTCCAGAAATTGTGGGTGCTACAACCCTGGAGTTTTCAAGAAGAGATTGGACAGCCATTTGGTATAAGCTTTCCTGACTGAGCAGGGGGTTGGACTACAAGACCTCCAAGGTCCCTTCCAACTCTGTCATTCTGTATTTCTGACTCCATCCATCATCCCAGCACATCTGCGCTGGCACCCAGAAGGGACTCAATTGACCTTGCAAATTGCTGGGTTGTCAAGAGGCAGCTCGGTCCTGGTATAACCTGAGATCACAATAACTGCAATAATATTACAGTCTTGGTGTCTCTTTTTCTCACCTAAAAAGACGTATGCCGCTTTTTGCCCAACGGCCCTGTTAACGAGATTATCTCCACTGGGCCTTGGGGAAAGCATGAAGTGTTGTGTGTACTCCAGAACAGCTTCCATCCATGGAACCAATTACTGTTCAGTGGGTTAGATTTCGCTCCAGGGAGATTGATTCTCTCCTTTTGTGGAGTCTGGAAGAGCTAAACAAATGGCTGCCCCCATGGCTGGTTCAGCCCTCCTAGCCAGCCTGCCCAGAAGAAGACCATTGATGGGAAGAAGGAAGATCTGATGAGATGATCGCAATGTTCCAATATTTGAGGAGCTACCAAAAAGAAGAGGGGGTAGGTCTACTATCAGGAAAAGAAGGACTGGGGTGACATGATAGCAATCTTCCAATATTTCAGGGGCTGCCACAAAGAAGAGGGAGTCAAGCTATTCTCCAAAGCACCAGAAGGCAGGACAAGAAGCAACGGATGGAAACTAATCAAGGAGAGAAGCAACCTAGAACTAAGGAGAAATTTCCTGACAGTGAGAACAATTAATCAGTGGAACAACTTGCCTCCAGAAGTTGTGGATGCTCCATCACTCGAGGCTTTTAAGAAGAGAATGGAGAACTCTTTGTGTGAAATAGTATAAGGTTTTCTACTTAAGGAGCAGGTTGGACTAGAAGACCTTCAAGGTCCCTTCCAACTCTCTTATTCTTTATTTCTGCATTATCTTGTGTTGTGCATTATCTTGTGTTCTGCAATTATCTTGTGTTGTGCAATTCCAACGGTCCTTCTGGGAAAATCAAACGGTTGCTTCAACAGCCAGGAGCAAAACAGAAGAAACAATGGGGGGGATTTCAGGCCTCCGCCCTTTAAAACCTAGTCCTTTATGACTGCCTGCAAATCGGAGAATGCAAAGGGTCTTTGACAGAGGCCTTTTCATTCAGCTGTAAGATGACTGGACGTGTCTGATCCCACCAGCCCTCTCCATATTCCTTCCTCAAGATGGGCGAGAAGCTCCTCAGTCCACAATTGACATCTTCAGAAAAAAGTTCCTTTAGTTTGGAGCGTTAACTCCAATTCTCTCCCTATCGCCCAGTCATCCTGGCAGACAAAGCCAGAGTTTATCCTCGCAACTCTTTGTCTGCTAATTCATCCAACCAGTTATCCACCACCCATGTCTGTAATTCCACCCAAGTCTAAAAACAAAGCCAAGAGGAGGCAAGCTGGCTGAGACGCTACAAGCGCAATGCACGAATTGATTTTTTTCCCTCTCTTCTCCCTACGGCCAATGTAATGAGTTTGGAATCATCCACAAAATAAGATTGAACGTCCCTAGATGAAGTATTAAAAAACAAGGGTGGGGGAGAGGAGGGTGTCCACTGAATCTTCAAGTGTGCAATTGTGATTTCGCTCCGTGCGCGGAGGAGAAAACGATTAATTCACACGCTGAATGGAAAAAGGCAACCGAAACAGGTGGTCTATTACCAGTTCCATTAAACAAGAAATTTATGCGTTACATATCCATCTTGACGCAATTAGACTGCTCTCCCCTCCCCTCCGCTATTTTTATGGCTTCATTGAAAACTTCTGGCAATAAAGCAATTAAAAAGTAACTATTGAAGCATTTATCGGAGGCTATCAAAGGCAACTGGCTTTTGCCTTGGAAACGGTACCGAGTTGTCTCACTCTCGGTGATGGGATGAGGGAATAAATCTGCTCCGTCAACTGATAAAGAGACTCTCTCGGCTGTCACAGGGCTATAATGTGATTCTTGTCCAAAAACCAACTGCTAAAATCACCCAGAGTGGAATGGATCATTCATTGTCTGCTTAGATTTTCTTTCTAAAGTTATGTCGGAAACAACCAGGGAGTCTGACTCCACAGAACGGCAGGAAAACCATCCCCTCTGCATGGTCCTCTGGATTAATTCTCTTTTTCTGGTACTTAATTACTTATTCATTTATTTATTGGAGCTACCACAAAGAAGAAGGGGAGGGGGGTCAGCCTATTCTCCAAAACACCTGAAGGCAGGACAAAGAGCAACAGATGGGAACTAATCAAGGAGAGAACTAATCTAGAACCATAGAGATATTCCCTGACAGTGAGAACAATCAATCAGTGGAACGGCTTGCCTTTAGAAGTTGTGGGTTCTCCATCACTGGAGGCTTTTAAGAAGAGACTGGACAGTCATTTGTCTGGAATGGTGTAGGATCTCCTGCTTGAGCAGGGGGTTGGACCAGAAGACCTCCACGGTCCCTTCCACCTCTTTTATTCTATAATCCCAGATCAATTAGTCAGTGGAACGGCTTGCCTTCAGAAGTTGTGGGTTCTCCATCACTGGAGGCTTTTAAGAAGAGACTGGACAGTCATTTGTCTGGAATGGTGTAGGATCTCCTGCTTGAGCAGGGGGTTGGACTAGAAGACCTCCACGGTCCCTTCCACCTCTTTTATTCTATAATCCCAGATCAATTAGTCAGTGGAACGGCTTGCCTCCAGAAGTTGTGGGTGTTCCATCATGGAGGATTTTAAGAAGAGATTGGACAACCATTTGTCTGGAATAGTATAGGGTCTCCTGCTTGAGCAGAGTGTTGGATTAGAAGACCTCCAAGGTCCCTTCCAAATCTGTTATTCTGTTATTTATTTCATACGGAGTAACAGAATACAGCAGTAGCGCATGAAATTCGCAAAAACCACATGCAAAATGTGCATCAAAATATAAACACCAGTAAGGTGAATTACTTTAAAATACACACTAAAAATGATGAATAAAATTAAATAATGTGTGAGCAATTACTAGAATGGCTAAACTTATGACAGAATAGTAGATCACATAGCCAGTGGAGAGCAAGGCCCTTGAGATAATGTGGGTCTTGCAGGGATCCATGGAGGAGCACTTCTGATGCTCTTGTAATGTTTGTGACTGGGAGATGCTGAGTTTTATTCCTGTGACTTCCTAGAGGCTCTGTCTAATTATCTAGGTTTGAGATTCCTGCCAGGAGAGAATCCCTTTCCCCTCAGCATGCCTGGCTCAGGAATTATGGGAATTGAAGTCCACGAGTCATAAAAGAGCCAAGGTTGCCTACCCCTGGACTAGGACCTCTAATACCTCTTCCAACCCTAGGATTCTGTTCTATTCCTAAATGAGATCTCAAGCTAGCATCCTTCCCCCTCTCCCTGGCTACGTTTTGGGACTCATTCTGGTAGCTACACCCCAATTAACCACGCAACCAGGTTGGAGAACGCTCCTCTACGATTAGACTTGCATGCACCGTAGCTTATTCCATGGGGTCCCATGCTGGTTGCCCTGGACGCCCTACATAATACAGGTTGACCTACAGCTAGCACTCAGGATGAATATTTTACGGCTGGAATAAACTCCTGAAACTTGAGAGCAGATGTCACAGGCCTCCAGAGATTCAAAAGGAATAATGGGATTCACCTCTGTTGGAGAACTCAAAGGCAAGGGGGAAGTCGTTTGTGCAGAGAGAAGACACAGTAAAGAAAGGCAAATCTTGTGCCTGAATTGATAGTACCCCTCTTTGGTTTCTACAGTAATGTGCAATTTTGTCCCCCCCCCCTTTGTTTTTTGTCAAATAAGGAGCTAGGAAGCTTTCCCAGAGAACCCAGAATTTCTAAGGCAAAGATATTCCAATATCTCGGGGGCTGCCCCAAAGAAGAGGGAGTCAAGCTCTTCTCCAAAGCACCTGAAGGCAGGAGAAGAAGCAACGGATGGAAACTAATCAAGGAGAGAAGCAACCTGGAACTAAGGAGAAACTTCCTGACAGTGAGAACAATTAATCAGTGGAACAACATGCCTCCAGAAGAGGAACAACTTGCCTCCAGAAGTTAGGAGTGCTCCAACACTGAAAGTTTTTAAGAAGAGATTAGACCAGGGTTAGTCAACCTTGGCTCTTTTATGACTCGTGGACTTCAACAGGAATTCTGGGAATTGAAGTCCACGAGTCATAAAAGAGCCAAGGTTGACTAACCCTGGATTAGACAATCATTTGTCTGAAATGGTATAGGGCTTCTGGCCTGGATTAGAAGACCTCCAAGGTCCCTTCCATTATTCTGTTATTCTGCTAAAGCATCTGAAGAGTCCAAGGATCAAGGTCATGGATGATGAAGAGCATCCAGAACATTTTACGATCTTCTTTAGATGATAGATATGAGGGCCAAAACATGCCAAGGGGAGGGAGGTGAATTTCCTGAACCAGGTCTAAGCACCAAAAACTATTTCAGAGGGAAATAGCTTATTTGCTCCTGTGAAAGGTGCTTATGTTTACCTAATCCACACCTGAGGCCCAGGCTGTGCATATGTCATGCTGAGCCTGGCAGATAAAGACTAATACAACTCTTAATACCAGCTATGCATCCTGATTTTGTCTCTCTGCCTGTTTGTCTCTCTCCTCTCTCCACCAGTGGGGGGGTGGGGGTGAGAGATGCTCAACTCTGCTAATTCTTGAAGGCCACCATCTCTTGCTCCACTGTTTTCTTGGAGAGTTGTGTTTGGGTCGGTAGTCCTCGGCTAACTAGCCTTTCTGGTTTAGGAAAGCACAGATGCAGGATGTTGTAATGGATTAGAAACTGGTTGTTTTCTTGCAGAGTCACATTACTAAACTAGTCAACATTATTTAGTGGGGTTTGCTCTTTATATACTGTATACAAGCCCCTTCTGGCACTGATGGTGTTCCCTAGTTGGGTCATGAAACATCTGCAAGAAAACAGCCAAGTTCAGAGGGCACCAGGGACCCCACAGTCCTCCTGCTCCTCCTCTTCCTCTTCTTCTCCACAAACCCCACTCCCTTTCAGTGCTGAAGATGTTACCTAGTTGGGTCATGAAACATCTGCAAGAAAACAAGAAAGCTCAGAGAGCACCAAGGACCCCTCACTCCTCCTCCTTCCTCCTCTAACACCGAAGATGTTACCTAGTTGGGTCATGAAACATCTGCAAGAAAACAAGAAAGCTCAGAGAGCACCAAGGCCCCCCCTCCTCTTCCTCCTTCCCCCTCTAACACCGAAGATGTTACCTAGTTGGGTCATGAAACATCTGCAAGAAAACAAGAAAGCTCAGAGAGCACCAAGGCCCCCCCTCCTCTTCCTCCTTCCCCCTCTAACACCGAAGATGTTACCTAGTTGGGTCATGAAACATCNTGCCCCCATGGCTGGTTCAGCCCTCCTAGCCAGCCTGCCCAGAAGAAGACCATTGATGGGAAGAAGGAAGATCTGATGAGATGATCGCAATGTTCCAATATTTGAGGAGCTACCAAAAAGAAGAGGGGGTAGGTCTACTATCAGGAAAAGAAGGACTGGGGTGACATGATAGCAATCTTCCAATATTTCAGGGGCTGCCCCAAAGAAGAGGGAGTCAAGCCGTTCTCCAAAGCGCCTGAAGGCAGGACAAGAAGCAACGGA
Organism: Protobothrops mucrosquamatus; assembly: GCF_001527695.2. Classification (NCBI taxonomy): domain Eukaryota; kingdom Metazoa; phylum Chordata; class Lepidosauria; order Squamata; family Viperidae; genus Protobothrops; species Protobothrops mucrosquamatus. Next base: position 100,024 of record NW_015388345.1, on the reverse strand, counting down.
TGGAAACTAATCAAGGAGAGAAGCAACCTAAAACTAAGGAGAAATTTCCTGACAGTGAGAACAATTAATCAGTGGAACAACTTGCCTCCAGAAGTTGTGGATGCTCCATCACTCGAGGCTTTTAAGAAGAGAATGGAGAACTCTTTGTGTGAAATAGTATAAGGTTTTCTACTTAAGGAGCAGGTTGGACTAGAAGACCTTCAAGGTCCCTTCCAACTCTCTTATTCTTTATTTCTGCATTATCTTGTGTTGTGCATTATCTTGTGTTCTGCAATTATCTTGTGTTGTGCAATTCCAACGGTCCTTCTGGGAAAATCAAACGGTTGCTTCAACAGCCAGGAGCAAAACAGAAGAAACAATGGGGGGGGATTTCAGGCCTCCGCCCTTTAAAACCTAGTCCTTTATGACTGCCTGCAAATCAAAGAATGCAAAGGGTCTTTGACAGAGGCCTTTTCATTCAGCTGTAAGATGACTGGACGTGTCTGATCCCACCAGCCCTCTCCATATTCCTTCCTCAAGATGGGCGAGAAGCTTCTCAGTCCACAATTGACATCTTCAGAAAAAAGTTCCTTTAGTTTGGAGCTTTAACTCCAATTCTCTCCCTATCGCCCAGTCATCCTGGCAGACAAAGCCAGACTTTATCCTCGCAACTCTTTGTCTGCTAATTCATCCAACCAGTTATCCACCACCCATGTCTGTAATTCCACCCAAGTCTAAAAACAAAGCCAAGAGGAGGCAAGCTGGCTGAGACGCTACAAGCGCAATGCACGAATTGATTTTTTTCCCCCTCTTCTCCCTACGGCCAATGTAATGAGTTTGGAATCATCCACAAAATAAGATTGAACGTCCCTAGATGAAGTATTAAAAAACAAGGTTGGGGGGAGGAGGGTGTCCACCGAATCTTCAAGTGTGCAATTGTGATTTCGCTCCGTGCGCGGAGGAGAAAACTATTAATTCACACGCTGAATGGAAAAAGGCAACCGAAACAGGTGGTCTATTACCAGTTCCATTAAACAAGAAATTTATGCGTTACATATCCATCTTGACGCAATTAGACTGCTCTCCCCTCCCCTCCGCTATTTTTATGGCTTCATTGAAAACTTCTGGCAATAAAGCAATTAAAAAGTAACTATTGAAGCATTTATCGGAGGCTATCAAAGGCAACTGGCTTTTGCCTTGGAAACGGTACCGAGTTGTCTCACTCTCGGTGATGGGATGAGGGAATAAATCTGCTCCGTCAACTGATAAAGAGACTCTCTGGGCTGTCACAGGGCTATAATGTGATTCTTGTCCAAAAACCAACTGCTAAAATCACCCAGAGTGGAATGGATCATTCATTGTCTGCTTAGATTTTCTTTCTAAAGTTATGTCGGAAACAACCAGGGAGTCTGACTCCACAGAACGGCAGGAAAACCATCCCCTCTGCATGGTCCTCTGGATTAATTCTCTTTTTCTGGTACTTAATTACTTATTCATTTATTTATTGGAGCTACCACAAAGAAGAAGGGGAGGGGGGTCAGCCTATTCTCCAAAACACCTGAAGGCAGGACAAAGAGCAACAGATGGGAACTAATCAAGGAGAGAACTAATCTAGAACCATAGAGATATTCCCTGACAGTGAGAACAATCAATCAGTGGAACGGCTTGCCTTCAGAGGTTGTGGGTTCTCCATCACTGGAGGCTTTTAAGAAGAGACTGGACAGTCATTTGTCTGGAATGGTGTAGGATCTCCTGCTTGAGCAGGGGGTTGGACTAGAAGACCTCCACGGTCCCTTCCATCTCTTTTATTCTATAATCCCAGATCAATTAGTCAGTGGAACGGCTTGCCTTCAGAAGTTGTGGGTTCTCTATCACTGGAGGTTTTTAAGAAGAGACTGGACAATCATTTGTCTGGAATGGTGTAGGATTTCCTGCTTGAGCAGGGGGTTGGACTAGAAGACCTCCACGGTCTCTTCCACCTCTTTTATTCTATAATCCCAGATCAATTAGTCAGTGGAACGGCTTGCCTTCAGAAGTTGTGGGTTCTCCATCACTGGAGGTTTTTAAGAAGAGATTGGACAGTCATTTGTCTGAAATGGGGTAGGATCTCCTGCTTGAGCAGGGGGTTGGACTAGAAGACCTCCACGGTCCCTTCCACCTCTTTTATTCTATAATCCCAGATCAATTAGTCAGTGGAACGGCTTGCCTCCAGAAGTTGTGGGTGTTCCATCATGGAGGACTTTAAGAAGAGATTGGACAACCATTTGTCTGGAATAGTATAGGGTATCCTGCTTGAGCCGAGTGTTGGATTAGAAGACCTCCAAGGTCCCTTCCAAATCTCTTATTCTGTTATTTATTTCATATGGAGTAACAGAATACAGCAGTAGCGCATGAAATTCACAAAAACCACATGCAAAATGTGCATCAAAATATAAACACCAGTAAGGTGAATTACTTTAAAATACACACTAAAAATGATGAATAAAATTAAATAATGTGTGAGCAATTACTAGAATGGCTAAACTTATGACGGAATAGTAGATCACATAGCCAGTGGAGAGCAAGGCCCTTGAGATAATGTGGGTCTTGCAGGGATCCATGGAGGAGCACTTCTGATGCTCTTGTAATGTTTGTGACTGGGAGATGCTGAGTTTTATTCCTGTGACTTCCTAGAGGCTCTGTCTAATTATCTAGGTTTGAGATTCCTGCCAGGAGAGAATCCCTTTCCCCTCAGCATGCCTGGCTCAGGAATTATGGGAATTGAAGTCCACGAGTCATAAAAGAGCCAAGGTTGCCTACCCCTGGACTAGGACCTCTAATACCTCTTCCAACCCTAGGATTCTGTTCTATTCCTAAATGAGATCTCAAGCTAGCATCCTTCCCCCTCTCCCTGGCTACGTTTTGGGACTCATTCTGGTAGCTACATCCCAATTAACCACGCAACCAGGTTGGAGAACGCTCCTCTACGATTAGACTTGCATGCACCGTAGCTTATTCCATGGGGTCCCATGCTGGTTGCCCTGGACGCCCTACATAATACAGGTTGACCTACAGCTAGCACTCGGGATGAATATTTTACGGCTGGAATAAACTCCTGAAACTTGAGAGCAGATGTCACAGGCCTCCAGAGATTCAAAAGGAATAATGGGATTCACCTCTGTTGGAGAACTCAAAGGCAAGGGGGAAGTCGTTTGTGCAGAGAGAAGACACAGTAAAGAAAGGCAAATCTTGTGAATGAATTGATAGTACCCCTCTTTGGTTTCTACAGTAATGTGCAATTTTGTTTCCCCCCCCCTTTGTTTTTTTGTCAAATAAGGAGCTAGGAAGCTTTCCCAGAGAACCCAGAATTTCTAAGGCAAAGATATTCCAATATCTCAGGGGCTGCCCCAAAGAAGAGGGAGTCAAGCTATTCTCCAAAGCACCTGAAGGAAGGAGAAGAAGCAACGGATGGAAACTAATCAAGGAGAGAAGCAACCTGGAACTAAGGAGAAACTTCCTGACAGTGAGAACAATTAATCAGTGGAACAACCTGCCTCCAGAAGAAGAACAACTTGCCTCCAGAAGTTAGGAGTGCTCCAACACTGAAAGTTTTTAAGAAGAGATTAGACCAGGGTTAGTCAACCTTGGCTCTTTTATGACTCGTGGACTTCAACAGGAATTCTGGGAATTGAAGTCCACGAGTCATAAAAGAGCCAAGGTTGACTACCCCTGGATTAGACAATCATTTGTCTGAAATGGTATAGGGCTTCTGGCCTGGATTAGAAGACCTCCAAGGTCCCTTCCATTATTCTGTTATTCTGCTAAAGCATCTGAAGAGTCCAAGGATCAAGGTCATGGATGATGAAGAGCATCCAGAACATTTTACGATCTTCTCTAGATGATAGATATGAGGGCCAAAACATGCCAAGGGGAGGGAGGTGAATTTCCTGAACCAGGTCTAAGCACCAAAAGCTATTTCAGAGGGAAATAGCTTATTTGCTCCTGTGAAAAGTGCTTATGTTTACCTAATCCACACCTGAGGTCCAGGCTGTGCATATGTCATGCTGAGCCTGGCAGATAAAGACTAATACAACTCTTAATACCAGCTATGCATCCTGATTATGTTGCTCTGCCTGTTTGTCTCTCTCCTCTATCCTCCAGTGGGGGGGGGGGAGGAGAGATGCTCAACTCTGCTCATTCTTGAAGGCCACCATCTCTTGCTCCACTGTTTTCTTGGAGAGTTGTATTTGGGCCGGTAGTCCTCGGCTAACTAGCCTTTCTGGTTTAGGAAAGCACAGATGCAGGATGCTGTAATGGATTAGAAACTGGTTGTTTTCTTGCAGACGTCACATTACTAAACTAGTCAACATTATTTAGTGGGGTTTGCTCTTTATATACTGTATACAAGCCCCTTCTGGCACTGATGGTGTTCCCTAGTTGGGTCATGAAACATCTGCAAGAAAACAGCCAAGTTCAGAGGGCACCAGGGACCCCACAGTCCTCCTGCTCCTCCTCTTCCTCTCCTTCTCCACAAACCCTACTCTCTTTCAGTGCTGAAGATGTTACCTAGTTGGGTCATGAAACATCTGCAAGAAAACAAGAAAGCTCAGAGAGCACCAAGGACCCCTCCTCCTCCTCCTTCCCCCTCTAGCACCGAAGATGTTACCTAGTTGGGTCATGAAACATCTGCAAGAAAACAACTTAGCTCAGAGAGCACCAAGGACCCCCCAGTTCAACCTGGAACTACACATATTCAGTTCTAACGTGCCTTGTCTGATTTCAGAAGGATCTTTTCAGAAGATGCTGGGCAAAACAGACACAAAAGCTATTGCAGAATCAGGCCACTGAATGCCCCGGACTTGGAACCCAAGAGATCTTGTCCTCCAATATGCAGCTCAGTCTTGCTAACAATCACAACTCTTGGCTGTCTTGCATCCTCCAAGCCCAGAGGTACCGCGGTACAAGGGGACCCGATGCTGAGCCTTTGGCCTTTTTCCATCCCATTGTTTGCTAGACAGGATGAGTTTAAGTGACTTTCGGAAGCACTGCAGCGAGCTGTGAATGATGGATGAAATGAAAAATCCTTGCTCAGTGTGCACAGAGTCGAAACGGTGCTCGCCAATTCCCTTCTGTGCTATGTCACTTATTATCTAGACACTTGATATGTGTCTTGGTGTGAGATGTATCCTGGGGAGAGGAGGGGGGGGGAGAAACAGCTCCAATTTTTCAAAAATAAAAATGGAAAGTCCTAATGCTTGCCTTCCTCCTCTGAAAAGTCTCAACAAATATCTGTGTGTGTTCACTACCCACTATTCACTGAATTTAATAGAATAACAGAGCTGGAAGAGACCTCGGAGGTCTTCTAGTCCAACCCCCTGCTCAAGCAGGAAAGCCTATCCCATTTCAGACAAATGGCTGTCCAATCTCTTCTTAAACACCTCCCATGATGGAGCACCTACAACTTCTGGAGGCAAATTGTTCCACTGATTAATTGTTCTCACTGTCAGGAAATTTCTCCTTAGTTCTAGGTTGCTTCTCTCCTTGATTAGTTTCCATCCATTGCTTCTTGTCCTGCCTTCAGGGGCTTTGGAGAATAGCTTGACTCCCTCTTCTTTGGGGCAACCCCTGAGATCTTGGAAGACTGCTATCATGTTACCCCTCGTCCTTCTCTTCATTAAACTAGACATACCCAATTCCTGCAAATGCTCTTTGTATGCGTGGCCTCAATTATTCCATGCTTTGGCACAACAAAACTCAAACTGGAGCTAGGAAGGTGTCAGGGGCATCTGCAGGGCATGGTCAAAAAAGTCAAAATGGTAGACGCAACAATGCATTGCACATAAAAAGCAATCAGAACTTCCATCACATTGGAAGCAGAAACATCTAGTCACTCCATGGTGACTCTAATTTTTCAGTGTAGATTATTTATCAATAATATCAACAAATATTTATATTGAGGACAGAACAGGGCATTAGTGGACATACTATGTCTGGACCATGTAAGATGGTGCGGGGACATAGATTTCTGATCTAGAAAACAATTATTTGGATTAATTCCAAAGTTTGGACTGAAATGGACATGATATACTACAAGGTCAGATGTCCAATCCAAGAAGTGTTGGAGAAAATGTCTCGAAATCTTCACAATATTGGAGAAGACGTCTCGAAGTTTCCACAGTTACTAAGGACCAGAAGAAATAAATCAGAAGAGAGGCTGAGTTTGCATGACACTCACAAATCACATTTAACCTAGTTTGTTGCTGTGATGCTCTACATGGAATACATGGTTGTTTTATGCTTCAGTAAGTCACATGAATAACCAGTTTGGTGTAGTGGTGAGAAACCAAGAAACCATGAATTCTAGGTCCATCGTAGGCATGAAGTCTGCTGGATGACCTTGAGCCAGTCCTTTTCTCTCAGCCCTAAGACGCAAGCAATGGCAACCCTCTTCTGAAATCTTACTAAGAAAACGGCAGGGTCTAGTCCATCTAGGAGACAAGACTGATTTGAAGACACACATACACACAATAATGAGTGTTAGCTGAACTTCATGTAAGATAGGGGTTACTCAAATCTGCTGGAGCAAGATCACAGAATTTACTCCCAGCGAGAGTCTGCTCTTATAAGAAATGCAATCTTACTAGGAATTCATAGGTGTGATACTGCCTTGAGTTTCCTACCAGGCCAAAAAATAAAAATAAAAAATGCAAGCAATGTTTTGTCGGAGAGTCAGAACTACTGAGAGGCATAACAAAAAAAAGGTTTTCGTGTAAGTTGGAACTTTCTAATGAAACAGTGGAAGTCACACACTCTCTAAACAGCTCGGCTGTGTTGTGTTGAAAAGGGAGCATCCATTTTCAGCTGTCTCTGGGTCACATTCTGGCTTGAGTCAGGATCTAAATTAGGTTCCACACAATCAACACAAGTAGGGCAAAACTAGCGATTTCAATCAAGCCAGTGGTGGGAAGAAATAAAAAAAAAGAAAGACCAAGTCAGCTGTTTCCTTTCTTCATCTTTGATCTCATTATCTTCCATTATGGTCTCCTGAAATGTCAGATTTATTTATTTATTTTTTTAAAAAAATAAGGTTTTCAAAATAGCTGCATTTGCATGGCAGGCATGCTTCCAGTTCAACGAACTCTGGTTTATTCAATTAATCCAATTTCCCAAGTTCATACGGCTTTTTGTTTTATTGTTGTTATTGGTGATGGTTGTGCCTTCAAGACAGTGTTGACTCCTCATAACTGTCTGGACAAGCTCCTCTTTGCAATATTTCAGAAATGGGTTGCCATTGCCTGCTTCTTAGGGCTGAGACGTATGACTGGCCCAAAGTCAGCCAGGTAGCTTTCATGGCTAAGACTGGACTAGAACTCACCATCTCCTGGCGATTGGCCCAAAGTCCCCCATCTGGCTTTCATGCTAAGCCGGAACTAGAACTCACAGTCTCCCTGCACCAAAAAGGCTTTTTATTAATGTGGCTTTTAAAATAACTACATAGCCCAGTTAGAGCAACACAGCAACAAACTAGCTTAAAATGCGACCTGTGAACGTTATGCAAACTCAACCTATTTTAAACACAATCATGCAGCAAGAAAGACTATGGTGTGTACATCCTGACTTCACAACAGTATTTTTTTTCACAACTTTGAAATAAAAAAATGCACTCACACAGCTTCAAATAGCATAGGCAAGATGTGTTTGTTTTGAAGCAAAAATAGGATTTCTTACATTGGAGACATCAGCGCTGCCAGTTCAAGTCTTCTGCAAATAAAATAGATGGCCCTTTGAGTGGCAGGGGAGGGGGTTGAATTCCCCAACGCAGCCAGGATCGAGACCAAAGGGAATTTAAACTTCATTAAAAGCTTGGCTCTCCTGTGCCTTTCCCAAACAAGTAAATGATTCGGAATGATTTTTTTTTATCAGAATTTTTGCAAAGCAGTTAGCCAAACAAACAAGCAAACAAGCAAAAAAAAAAAAAAAGCCGACGTTTACACATATTATCAAAATGTAAGTACAAAAGTGCACAGGGTAGCAAAAAGAGAAAATTACGCTTCGGAAACGTGTGCAACATTTTTATATGTTTTAGGGAAATGACGCTCCGATGCTGCATATCAATTTTGATGCAATTCTTTTGTGGCTTTTCAGTCGATGGGTAAATAGAGAATCAAGTGAATCTAAGATGGGAAACAGAGAAAAACCCAAATGGGCAGATGTGTTTCGTCTCTGATTAATATTCATAGTTCTGTTACAACTGCTGCTTCGTTTCTACAGCACTTACATTTCACTGCAAAATAATAAAAGTAGTAAAAGTGTCATATAATGCATAGAATGGAATAGGAGGACAAAAATAGGCTGGTGTTTTGGGAGGGCAAGTGTGGCTTAGTGCTCAAGGTGCTGGCCTAGAAACCTGGGTGACGGTGAGTTCTAGTCCCACCTTAGGCACGGAAGCAGCCAGGTCACTTTGAGCCAATTACTAGGAGATGCTGAGTTCTAACCCCGCCTTGGATATAAAAGCCAACTGGGTGACTTTGGGCCATCCACCAGGTGATGGTGAATTCTAGTTCCGCCTTAGGCACGAAAGCCGGCTGGGTGACATTGGGCCAGTCATACATCTCAGCCCTAAGAAGCAGGCAATGGCAACCCATTTCTGAAATCTTGCAAAGAAAACTGCAGGAGTTTATCCAGGCAGTTATGAGGAGTCAACACTGCTGGGTGCCTTTGGATAAATCACCAGGAGACGGTAAGTTCTAATCCCACCTTAGACGTGAAAGTTGGCTGGGGGACCCGGGGCCATTAGCAACTAAGTTTCTGGTCCTAACTGTGGCCGAGGACTCCCTGTATTAGTCCAGGTAAAAGCGTCACATATCTACAGGTAATCGGAAGACACACACCTTCTCTTTTCATTGGATCATCCTGAACAACTGAGGCTGCTATTTATCAGTTCAACAATGACCAGGCTTCCTGTCCTTTTTATATCACATCAAGTAATTACACAACAACACAGGTCAGGCTCTGTAGCAAGGGATAAGTGTTGATAAGGCATTGCTAAACATTTTCTATCCAGGAGAAAAATCAACACGTCTTTCTTCTCGCTTTCTCTCAGCAAACATGGCTATTGCATGAAAACAGGCAAATCCATTGATGCTAATCAACTAAAGGACAGAGGCTTTAACCTTACTTTAAACTGCACCATGGATGGAAAGACAGCCTCTGAGGGCAGCTAATATACAGTGGCCTTATTTACCTAATGAATTTAACGAGATCCGTTAAAATGCTAGTAAATTCCTGGAAGCCTGGCAATCAGGCAAATTAGCCATCAACAGGCACACAGAGATAAACAACATCTACCTGCCATTCAAAAGAGACAATCAAAAAAATTAAAAGCTCCTGACCAGCAATCAGCAGCCAGATAAGCAGAAATTAACACCAAGCAGCAAACAATATCCCAATCAAGGAACTACCAACACAGTAAACGGCACCCTAGGTCAGCTAGAAATGAGAAGGAAAAAAATGGCTGCAGCCATGCTCATTCTAAAGTCTAAATGTCTTCTAAATGTCATGGTTCTGACAGACAGAGACATCCTAATTAAGGAACTGCCAATACTGACAGGAAAAGCCACTTGTCTTTAAATAGAGAGCAAAAGCACTGATGATGCTTCTAGCACTGGTGATGTTACCTAGTTGAGTAATGAAACGTCTGCAAGACAGAAAAAAAGCACCAAGGACCCCATAGAATAATACGAGTATCTCCATTGATCCCATCAGCTTGGAATTCGCGTTCCTGAATAAAGTTTGATGTCTGTATGAGACAGAAAGGAAAAAAACTGAGAGATTAATGTAACCAAATACGTGAACAACCAATTCTCTGTGTGGATGCCGCTTCTGGAAGTCCATTCTGGGCCTGGGCAACAAAAAATTAGCTACCGGTTCTGCCGAAGTGGTGCGAACCAGCTGAATCCCACCACTGAATGTAACCCCCGACTCAATCCTCTAGCCTGGAACAGAGACATTCTGCAAACAACCATCAGTTTCCCTGTCTCCAAAAAGGATATCAACTTTCACAAAACCTTGCATCTTCATAAACACATAAAGGTTTAAAAAAATGTGCTTCTTTGGGATCAGAAGCTAAGCATAGCCAGCCCTGATTCTTACTAGGAAGTTAAAAAAAAAAAACCAAACCCCTAAATTATAATAATTCTGGGCTGGCAATCTACAAGGTGGTATTCATGTAATACCAGCGGCTGAGTCTGATTCCGGAGCATCTTTAAATCGCAAAGACATTCTACACGTCAAAAAACTAAACGGCGAGGTAGCACATCGAAAGCACCAGAACAATTACGCTGGCGTAACCCAAGCCATTAATGTTCAAAATTAAGTGTAAGAAAAGCTGATCTCATCCATCACAAAAGAGAGGCGACTTGCCGGAAGGCCGGAAGGGCCTATGGAAACATCGTATTTCTGAATTAAATATCAGTCCCAAAGAAATAGGCATTCGAGTCGCAGGATAGGCAAAGAGTTATTTACCGAAATCACTGAGACGCATCGGAGGAGACCCGCCTTTCTCTCTGTACATGTCCAATTTCCAAAGAGAAGGGAGGTTGAAGCTGATTGAATAAATTACCTGTTGTTAATTAATTATTCACCCAGCTCCCGCCGTTGTCTCTGGATCACTGAACTATAATTTGTAGCTTAATCATGGATGGCTCTAATATATGTAAATTCGGTAACCATAAACCATTCAGCTTGGGCAACGAAGGGTGGAGAAACGCTTTGAATTAGCAGAGAATCTGGAGGAAGCTTGAGCGGGCAAAGTGTGCCGTTTGATTTGCGAACGACGTAATTTGGCGTCCCTTGCAGGAAACTATTCGCTTGCAGTGCCACCCAAGTGAAATTGATATTTATTTGCAGGCCACCCACCAGAATGCCAGCTCTTGCAGTGGGTGGGGGCAGCGAATCGGGTGCCCGTCTTTCCTTGAGATTCCCCAAGAGAGAGAACCGCAAAAACCACTTCGCACAAAAGAGAGGAAACGTATTGAAATGTTATCACACGCGCAACCAGAAGACAGGTTTGCAAAAAATCTATAAATGATTCTGTACAGGTAGTCCTCGACTTATGACTGCAATGGAGCTCAAAAAACTCTGTTGCTAAGCGAGGCAGTTGCTAAGGGAGTTTTGCCTCCATTTTACGAGATTCCTTGCCATGTGGGGGACACGGCAACTTGTCATAAATATGAGTCGGTTGCCAAGCCTCTGAATTTTGATTGTGTGACCCTGCGGATGCTGCAACGGTCGTAAGTGTGAAAAAGGGTCACAAGTCACTATTTTCAGTGCCTTTGTAACGTCAAACGGTCACTAAATGAACTGATGCATCCCCAACAGTCACGTGGATCAAAATTCAGAGGCTTGGCAACTGACTCATATTTCTGACCGTTGCACCGTCTGGGGGTCAGGTGACTGCCATTTGTGACCTGCTCAGATGGCTTCTGACAAGCAATGACAAGGGAAAAGGCAAATTCGCTTAACGAATAGTGGGAATTCTGCCCCCAAGGACCAACTGCGTTTTTTGCAGGGATGTGACGTTCAGATTTCCCATTGGCAGGATCCTCCTCCTCCTCCTCCCCCCCACTCCTTTCTAGCACTGATGATGTTACTTGGTTGGGTAATGAAACATCTGCAAAAAAACAACCAAGCTCAGAGAGCATCAGGGACCAACCCCTTAGTCATCGTCCTCCTCCTCCTCCTCCTCCTCCTCCTCCTCCATAATAAACCCCACTATAGAAGTATAACATTGTATTTCACAGGTACAACATACGGTGAGCCTAGAACTTATTAAATTGTTGAGTTAGGTCAAATCCAGCAATGGGAACAACCACTCTTATCTCTGCTTTTCTCCAGTCTGTTCCCCTCCTTCTGTCTTCCCTTCCTTCCTTCCTTCCTTCCTTCCTTCCTTCCTTCCTTCCTCCCTCCCTCCCTCCCTTCCTTCCTTCCTTCCTTCCTTCCTTCCTTCCTTCCTTCTCCTCTTCTCCTCCTCCTCCTCCTCCTCTTCTCATTAAAAAAAAATAGCCTATTATCCTAATCTGGATGCTCTCGATTTTGATAGTCAACTGTGGCCAGAAAAAGAAGAAGAATGTACAACCCTGACCTTTCCCGATCCTGCCCGTTTGGATTGGATTGGCCGCTCCTTCTGCCATTCTTCCCCATTTAGCAAAGCGGTAAACACGGACGGGGAGAAGGAAACTGGATGACATTGTCTAGCAAATTGCAGAATGTTGAAAAGGTCAGAAATTGCAGAATGAGGCTCTCCTGTAATTTACAGCTGCTTGGAGCTGTTCCCATTCTAATATCTCATTTGCGGGACCAGCCCAGCAACAGAACATTAAAGTCAACGTGTGAATCCATTTCCAAAGCTGGATTTTATATTCAGATTTGTATTTTATTTTTTTTTCTCCTAACGAAGAAGGAGAAGGGATTGCCAATTTACCCTGCGTTTAATTTCGATTTCTCCCTCTGGTAAACATAAAAGCAAAGCTGCTGGTTGTTTTTTTTCTCTTTGCTCCCCAGCTGTGGATCCAATAAATCCTATCAAAATTCAGAACTGGCAAATTCTCAAAATGCGACCGAAAGCATGAAAAGGCTTCCTGACTAATATCGTCTCCTGTTTTTTTGCATTTTTGGAAAGTGAACTTCACGTGAAGTATTAATACCACTTTACAATGCCTTGGTAAGGCCACACTTGGAATACTGCATCCAGTTTTGGTCACCACGATGTAAAAAAGATGTTGAGACTCTAGAAAGAGTACAGAGAAGAGCGACATCCGAGCTCGAAGTCTGAAATCAGGTTATAGATGTGCACGGATTTATAGAAGAGCTTAGCTGTATATTTATTCTACATATATATCATGAGGTAGTTCAGTTGTGATCTACATGGAAACTGATTTTGTTCACGGCAAAATGGGACTTATTTCTTAAAATACAGTTAAACACAAGCTGGAAATATGGGTGGAGCAGAACAAGGTATCTTGTATTTAAATACCTTCAAAAAGCATAGAAGTGGGTCCTAAGAGATGCAACTTTTAGTGACCTCCAAACAACAACTTGGTCTCAACAATTAAGAAGTAAGAGACATAACACTCTCTTAAACTAATCTGTTTAATGTACACTTAAAACCATTTAACTGAAGGTCTATCAAGGATAGGAGAGAAAAATGTTTTATCCAGTTGCAGGCATTTGTGCTACATGAACTGAAAAATTGTTCATTTGGAATTCAAGCTTCTTTAAAAAAAAAAAGAATTCAGTCTGTGCTAATATTTGCAAACGTGTGTTAGGAAAATGCCTGAACGCAGATGGGCAGATTCGTGAAAACAATAATAAAAAAATGTGTTCTTAACACTATTCGTTTACAAAAATGACCTGTAAGCAAAACTGAAAAAGGTGTGGTGTTTGTTATCTAGAGTGCAGCCTGATCATATATGACAGAATTTGCAAAAACGGGAAAGTGAAAACAAATAATAAAAAAATCTACTATTGTATCACCATTCCTGGCAGCAAGACGTTCCTTAAGTGGTACGTAAAGAAAGAGAAATTCCATCCAAGTAGTATCATGTGGAATGACTCAGTTTTTATTACAGGTAGTCCTCGCCTTACAACAGTTTGTTTAGTGACCGTTCGAAGTTACAACGGCACTGAAAAAAGTGACTTAGGACCGTTTTTCACTCTTACAACCGCTGCAGCGTCCCCAGGGTCACGTGATCAAAATTCGGACGCTTGACAACTGACTCGTATTTATGACGGATCCCGGGATCACGTGACCCCCCCTTTTGCGCCCTTCTGGCAAGCAAAGCCAATGGGGAAGCCTGCTTCACTTTACAACCGTGTTACTAACTTAACAACGGCGGTGATTTAACCGCTGTGGCAAGAAAGGTCGTAAAATGAGGCCAAACTCATTTAACGACTGTCTCGCTTAGCAACAGAAAATTGTGGTCGTAAATTAAGGACTACCTGTACAGAAGTGGGCAGAAAGGTTTCTGTTTCCTACATACCGTGCGTCACATTATAAATTCAGTCCTATTCTCCCCCAGTACGCTGAATTTATCAACATTTCTCCCATGTGCGGAGAAAAAGCAGCTGTTTCATGCACCGTTTCAAGAGTGGATGCGCTGATCTTCGGATCCATCCATCATATCCTTGGGTGAAGCTCAGACAATTAGCCCCATTCTCCAATCCGACGCAAACGTCCTCCTTGAAACCCTTGTTGGAGTAACTCCTCCCCCCCCCCCATTGCGAATGAAAAAGTAAAATATTGATTTACCTACAGTAATATCAGCCACACTCTGCTCTGGCTTCATTTCAATCCCATCTTCTAAGAAAGGAACTTACCCAACTGGACTTCAAGAAGACCCGTCTGGTTCTCTACCGGATACAAAGGCTGAGGGGGTCTGTTGGTGACCAAAGCTGAAAGAAAAAGGGGAAGAGAAAAGAGGAAGGGAGGAAATTAAAAGAATAATTCGGATCTGGAGACAATGAGTGTTGTGCAAAGGCTTGGATGTGCAGACCTGGATTTTTTTTTTTAAGACACCCATTTTTTTAAGATGACCATCGGCAGCATTCTGCTAGCTTTGGAATTATATTGATTAAAAACTCCCTGTATGACCTTGTAATCCCTCAGTTCAGGATAGAGTTGGGGTGACTGAATGGAGCTGAGCGTTTACTGGCCAGATGACCTTCCTGATGCCTACGCGGAGTTCACAGCAATATTTTTTTTTTTTTGCGCCCTGAGAGAAAAACCTCTGCACCACCTGGGATCGAACCCTTGACCTTCCAAGTGGGAAGCGAGCATCTTCCCCACTAGGCCCACACGCCGCTCCTTAGGAATTATATTGATGATGGCACCAAAAGCAACAACCAGAATCATATAATCCCATTTTATGCAAGTGGATCCTCAGCACAGCTAACAATGATGAAATAGATCAGTTCAACTGGAAAAAAAAATAATAAAAAATCATGAGAGAGAGAGAGAGAGAGAGAGAGAGAGAGAGAGAGAGAGAGAGAGAGAGAGAGAGCCATTTTATGCAAGTGGATCCTCAGCACAGCTAACAATGATGAAATAGATCAGTTCAACTGGAAAAAAAAATAATAAAAACTCATGAGAGAGAGAGAGAGAGGAGAGAGAGGAGAGAGAGAGAGAGAGAGAGAGAGAGAGAGAGAGAGAGAGAGAGAGAGAGAATCCCAAAGGTGCTTTTTCCAAAAGTCAACTGGACTTCCCAAGAAAGAAAGTCCAGTTGCATAGTGGAAAAAGCACCTTTGGGACAATCATAACCTGGTTGATAGAAAATCTTCATAGACGAGAGGCAGAAAGGGAAAGGGAAAAGGAAAGAGAGAGAGAAAAAGAAAGAGAAACAGAAAGAGAGAAAGAGAAACAGAGAGAGAGAGAAAGAGAAAGAAAGAGAAACAGAGAGCAAGAGAGAGAGAAAGAGAAACAGAAAGAGAAAGAGAGAAAGAAAGAGAAAGAAAGAAAGATAGAAAGAAAGAAAGAAAGAAAGAAAGAAAGGAAAGAAAGAAAGAAAGAAAGAAAGAAAGAGAAAAAGAATTTTTCTCAACTGCATCTTGTAGGTACTTTCTAAGCCTCTCATTGCTTATACACAGCATTTTATTCAAGATATACAAGGGATTCTCTTTAGCAGCGCGTGGCAGCCGCACACACCTCTTCTGTCCAAAGATGGAACAACTGACGCCAATGAAACATCAGGGCCACTGAGGCAACTAAATTACTTTTGGATTAGCTAGGAATAGAAAGTTGCTGGCAGGTGAGAAAAAAAAATAATCAATGCCTTTCATTAATGCACTTGGAATGCCATTAGTGGGAACAGGAAAGCCTGCCAATCATTGCGTTATCTCTACCGAGAATTTTCCAAAGCGGCCGGCTGGATTCGTACACAAGTCTTAAAGTCTAATTCGCTTAAATAGACACCGATGATGGAAAGTGTAGAGATCAATTGCAAAGGATTCGCTGGCGTGATTTAAAATCGGCCTGGGTCAGACCGAGAGCTCAGGCCGTGCGGAACTCATGAAGAGCAAAAATGCTCCTCGTTGGCTGAAAACTATTATTTTCAACAGTTGGTGGAGGGTATGAGAAAGAGACCCGCTCTCCCCAGTCCAGGTCCCATGGGACCCTCCTGGAGAATGTACAATGAAAACTCGGTACAGTATCCTTGCATCTCATCCCTAACTAGGTGTCAGAAATCTTCCACCCACACGAGATTTGTGCTACAGTTCCCTTCTCCTTGGAAAGACCATTTGGCAAACAAATTCTTTTTCCCTTCCGAGGACAAGCAGAACACAAATATTTTCATTTTGCTTCAGCTGATTTCCTTAATAAGAAGACGAAAAGGAAATAAGGCACGCCTTTTCTCCAACAGCAAAATTCATATGCAATTATCAGGATATCCGAGTGCATTTCAGACATTCAGAGTGATCCGATTCATAATAGATGTTTGAAATAGGGAACCTTTCTGCAGTTGACTAGAGAGAGAGAGAGAGAGAGAGAGAGAGATAAAACAGCCTGACAGGTAAATACAAATAGGAAACCAGGAAGAACACAGCCCTGAGAGTACATATTACTGAACACTGTAAATTCAGGATTTGAGCAAACTCTCCTTGCAACAGGTTTTCTCCTGTATGTATCTTGATTTCTTCCAGGATTTTCAATTACGGTTTTGATGAATGAGACTAAATGCTTTCAGGATTCAGGTGGTCAACTACCCTGAGATGGGGAGCAGATAAGCCAAGGCTGAAATAATAGCTTCAAGAAACCGCTTCCCGTTAAAAGCTGAGGAATTTCCAATACGATGGTCAGTAATGGAAAGAAGTGGACTTTCCATTCCCCAGAACTACGGAGGGTTTTTGATGTCCTCTACCCTTGATGAGGCTCGGTAGGCTCTGTAATACTTTTAACTTGTAATGGTTATAAGGTACAATCGATAGCTGAAGGACTGCATTTGTCCAATTTTTTCTCTCAAAAAAGATTGATGTGCAATTTCTATTAAGCGGTTCAATTTTCAAACCGAACAGTTCAAATTCATCCAAGGAAGTAACTATATATCCAACCACTCCAATTCCAGGTTGGCGCCGGTTTGCTTAACACTCAACCCCAAGTTTGCTATTACCATGAGCGATGACCATGATGGATGCCACTTGCAGGCCTCGCTGGAGAATTTCTTGAGTGGAAGTTGCATTTTTTCCAATTTGCAACCCAAAGAATTTTGCATTCTGGAGCACCTTAGCTCAGCAGGAAGATCAGTCTGGGAAGACACATTTCTCTGAAAGACAGCTTGCTTGCCACAACTCATTCTCTGAAATGTGTTGGATGAGCACACATTCAGCTGAAGAGAGATTAAAGCAGGGATGTCCAGCCTTGGCAACTGGGGAATTCTGGGAGTTGAAGTCCATAAGTCTTAAAATTGCCAAGACTGAACTTCCCTGCATTAAAGTGTCTGACAGTGTTAGAAATTCTGTTTATATATAGCACCACAGATCAAACAAAGAGCACTGTCACCATGTGCTTTACTGCTGAACTGTTTAACTGTAACAGAAAACTGGAAACTCTACTTAGGACAAAAGAACATAGACTATATAGACCATAGATCCAAACTTGTAAAACCTGCCATCTACTGGTAGTTGTTGCACAAAAATACATCCCAACAATACTTCTAACAGGTGTGTATGCCTGTAATTAGAACCCATAGCAATAGGCAAGAATTCCATCAGATACTCCTCTGGATCTCATTTTCAGATTGGCAGGTGGTTCTCAACTTACAACCATCCATTTAGCAACCGTTTGAAGTTACAATGGCCCTTAAAAAGGTAACTTATGCACTTATGGCTATTGCAGCAACCTCAGGGCCATGTGGAGGTGCTTGGCAACTGGCCTATATTTATGATAGTTGCAGCATCCCAGAGTCACATGATCACCAATTTCTAACCTTCCCAACTGGCTTCCGAGGTGCTAAAGCTAATGAGAGAAGCTGGATTTGCTCAACAACGGTGTGTGATTCACTTAACAAACCGGTCAGGCATAATGAGACCCGGCTCATAGGTCATATGCCACAAAATAACCAACCAAGATTCATTTTAGCTACACTGAGGGTGTTTTATTAACGCAGCTGCTTCCTCTTTAACTAAGCCAGTTAAACATAATGAGACTTGGCTCATTGCTCATGAAAGTAGCCACGTTTCTTTCTCCCATTCATGGCAGGAGATGATGTTTCCTTCAGTCATTTATCTGAATAACTCTCAGGAAGATAAAATGCTATCCAGGGAGGAACAATGCAAACCAGCTAGATGAACTCCGCTTAAAAGCTGACAGTGAGTTAGTCAGCTTAAAGTGGCTCCATCGTGAGCGAGAAATAAATATAAGTATATTGTAGCATTGTTGCATATTTGAGTGATTTGATAATAATTTGGCATTCCGGAGATTGAGCTGCCTCCCCTGCACTAGCACAGCAATATCAACCTGACAAAATGATTACGCCGGCATCTGACATTTGACAGAGCCCAAATAAAGTCGCTGTAACACAGCCCTGTCAGAGGATAAATGTGTTTGGCTTTGAAAATAAACATCTCACACTCTTTTTCTGTAAAATGCTTCGGCATTCAGCTGGGAGCGAGGGAGACCTCATTATCCCATGACAAAGTTCGGTTCCATTTGAAATTATTTATTCAAGGAGCAAATCCATCATTTGTCTGCAACAACTGGGGAACGGAAACATTCCCGGCGTTCGGATTCGCAGCTTGGGCACATCCTGATAATGTGGCATCAAATTTCCAGGGCTGTTCCTTTGCCTTGGGGGGAGCAGTTGGTGGGGGCCGACTGGTTTTCTTGAAGATGTTTCATGACCCAACTAGGTCACATCATCAGCGCTAGAAGAGAGCGGGGTTTGTGGAGTGGAGGAAAACAGATGGAGGAGGAGAACTGTGGGGTCCTTGGAGCTCTCTGAGCTTGGTGGTTTTCTTGCAGATGTTTCGTTACCCAACATTATCCATCAGTGCACTGATGATGTTACCTAATTGGATCATGAAATGTCTGCAAGAAAATCACCCGTCTCAGAGAGCACCAAGGACTCCCCAGTCCTCCTCCTCCTCCTCCTCCGCCTCCTCCTCCTCCTCCGTAGCACTGGTGATGCTATGTGGCTGGGCCATGAAATGTCTACAAGAAAGCCACCAAGCTCAGAGAGCAGACAGGACCCCCTCATTGCAACCCTGAGCTACAATCCCATATTCTTATATAACTAGTCGTAGATCCCTTGTACCGATTTGCTTCCCCTTCCCCTTATTCCCTAAAGGATGGGAAGTGAACTTCAGAAAAATCAACACAATGAGGAGGTTCAGGGGTTCAAACCTGAGACCCTTTACACACACACCCCTGGATCTTCGCCACTGCTGAGCCTCATTCAAGATTTCTGTTCGTTTCTAGGCATTCCACACCCTGAAGTTTATTAGCAGTACATTTGGATAAATGTACTGTATTAGCATTTGGATAAATGTACTGTATTAGCATTTGGATAAATGTACTGTATTAGCAGTACATTTGCCACTGTAGCTGTGAAGCCGATCCTACCAGCGTACCTCTTTGCATTTTCCAGGTGTGTTGTGCAGGATCAGAAACGCAGGGTTGAAACCTGATAAGCGATATCACTTCTACACTGTATTTGCCTGTTATCTGCTCAGCTTAAGCAACACAGCATGAAACCCACTTTCTAAATCCCATACAAAAGTCAGATTAATCACTCCCACTGGCGCTTTAACAGAAGTCTCACCAGGTTTAAGACTTCAGAGTAATTCTTTCTACCCTTCAAACCACAGGAAGGGAAAGAAGAGGGAGGGAGGAGGAAACTGATTTGTGGCAAAACAAGGAAATCTTTCCCTTTCCTAAACACTCGCAACACAAAACTAAACAAGCTTCTTATGCACTGATTAGATTAACCCTTTGGAGAACGTAATGCATCGACGAGAATGAAAATGGACTTGTTTTTACAAATCCAACTTATTTTTCGTACATTCCAGTTCAGCCAGAAATGATGGGAGGATGAAATGGTGCACCAAAATTAGGAGGTCTCCAACCAACCGTGTCAACTTTAAGACTTGTGGACTTCAAATCCCAGAATTCCCCAGCCAACCATGCTGGCTGGGGAATTCTGGGATTTGAAGTCCACAAGTCTTAAAGTTGACAAGGTTGGAGACCTCTGATCAACATGATAGATATCTTCCAGGGAGTACATGTTCTTCTGGATCTTTAAGATTTTAGATGGGAAACTTGTAGCCCACCCAGATGATGCTGGACCACTGCCATTTTTTTCTGGATTGCAACCTAAAGAGTCTTGACTTTTCTTCAGTTGGAAAAACATTATGGGATGTTTCCTTATTGTTGAAATGTCCCATGTCTGTTTTGAGCACCTTCATGCATTTCTCCAGGAAATGGGTGCACAATAGCGGTCACAGGACATTAGTGGCAGTGTGCACTCCAACACCACTGTGGAGGATTTTCAAATGATTGCAGAAATGTCACAAAGTCAGGATAGGGTTAAGAAGGAAAGGAGTGAAATATGCTTGTCAGATTCGCCCATCTTGATGCCACATTAAGAAACGGGGATGGTGAATCTGTCAAGTTCAATTTTTCTTCTTGTGGCTATGTCACATTTGGTTTGTGGAACTTGTATATCTATTTTTTTTAAATATATATATATATATATATTTCTCGCGCTAAAATGTGTATGTACACAAGCTTGCATTTCCCCCAGGATATTACGGTTAGAAGGAGCACCCCTCATCTGAGTCAAACCACTGGATCCATTCTGGATCATTAGTTCAATCCAATTAGAGATGAAATTGATTTGAAAATAAATTTTTAAAAAGCCTTCAGAGGCATCCAATTTGATTGACAATTTGATCTGAACCATCAATCTGGCTTTGGAAACGGTGATTTGACTCGGAGTCAATCAAATTGCCTTTGAATTGATTCTCCACCCCTAAAGCATCGGTACACAATTCCTCTATTATTTATTTTTTGCAAAATAATAATAATTCTCTCTAACAGAGAGCAGACTCGTGAAGATCTTTCTTAATAAACCTGCCTCCAAATTTTACAAGACGGTTGGTCGACGATAGAGAAATAGAGAGTCGGTCAGACAGACATAGGCACACTTTGAAAGAAATAAGCTTCAAGCCCTCAAGGGAGGATTTGAAAATGCAAAGTTTGCCTTCAGACGCAAACAAATTTATCCTCCAATTGTGTGACTCGTTCCTCAAGTAATCCGAAGAGCAGGAAGCAAATCATATAAAATGCTATTTCCATTTCAGCTTGGGGCAAAAGTCTTCTGAGAGCATCCTAGCAGATCTTCCCTTCTTGGGCGTTGTATAATTTCTCGTGGTGTCAGAGCTACTGTAATCAAAGCTCACACAGACACGGCCTCTGCTTCCAGATTCAAACTGCCCCTCTCACCAGATTGGATAAATCATGAGGATAGAAAACAGATCTTGGGGATAAAGAGGAGAGAAAAATAGGAGGAGAAATATTCCACTTGGTCCCATCATGGTCCTTCCTGTAAGCAGCCACTTCTATAACATTGACCAACAGACAGATTCTCTCTTCTTGTGATTTAAGAGTTCACAAATTTTGGGGCTGCAGAGCTGGTGGCTTTGAACAGCATCCTTTCTGCCCCAGTTGGGACACATCAAAACTATTCCCAGGCATGTCTATAGAGATTCTCAGTCATCCAGGTCACGGTTGTCCCAAAGGTGCTTTTTTTCAAAAAACAGCTGGACTTTGTTTTTCCTTGAAGATGTTTTGCTTCTCATCCAGTTCTGAAGAAGCACCTTTGGGATATTCCCAGGCATTATTTCATGGCTGAGGCAAAATATATGCTCGCCATTCAGCTGTAAAGGATATAATTGCGATGAAAACGTCTCCAGCAGTTCACATCTGTTTTTTTTTCTCTCTCCTGCACCCCAGAGGTTTAACTTATGCTCCACTTAGGAGATTCATCCAAGGAAGCAACTACATGTCCAACTACCCCAATCTCAGGTTGCTGCTGGTTCGCTTAACACTCAACCCCAAGTTTGCCATTACCATGAATGATGGCCGTGATGGATGCCGCTTGCAGGCCTCGCTGGAGAATTTCTTGAGTGGAAGTTGCATTTTTTCCAGCTTGCAACCCAAAGAACGTTGCATTCTGGAGCATCTTAGCTCAGCAGGAAGGTCAGTCTGGGAAAATATATTTCTCTGAAAGACAGCTGGCTTGCCACAACTCGCTCGCCCTGAAAAATTCACTCTCTGAAATGTGCTGGATGAGCACACAACTCAGCTGAAGAGGGATTAAAGCAGGGATGTCCAACCTGGGCAAACTTTAAGACCTGTGGACTTTAACTCCCAGAATTCCAGTTTTCTAGCACTGATGATGTTACCTAGTTGGGTCATGAAATGTCTGCAAGAAAATAACCAAGCTCAGAAAGCTCTAAGGATCCCACAGTCCTCCTCTCTCCTCCCCTTCCTCTCTCCTCCTCCTCCTCCTCCTCCTCCTCCTCCTCCACTACCCCCACTTCCTTCTAGCACTGAAGATGTTACCTAGTTGGGTCATGAAACGTCTGCAAGAAAACAACCCAGCTTAGAGAGTACCAAGGACCCCATAGTCCTCCTCCTCCTCCTCCTCCTCCTCCTCCTCCTCCTCCTCCTCCTCCTCCTCCTCCTCTCCACACACCCCACTTTCTTCTAGCACTGATGATGTTACCCAGGTGGGTCATGAAACGTCTGCAAGAAAACAACCCAGCTCAGAGAGCACCAAGGATCCCTCATTTTAACCCTCAGCTACAAATATTCTCCTTTATTGATTTTTTTTTAAATCAGGAAAAAAAAAGATCTCCCCTTAAACATACGTGTAAGGTTATGACTTTCAACAAGATATGGCAACGATGATGAAGAAGAAGGTGTGATAGACCTAAAAAAGCAACTCCTGATCGAAGTTGCCTGGCCCCAACCTCCTGGCCCAAGAAATGATGATCTACATCCTTTTCCCTGACATCTTTTTGTCAGTCCTGCTCAGGCTGAAGACAGACAGCACCTATTTGTATAAATTGCAGCTTTTGCTTCTGAAGGATCCCAAAAATATATAGTGCTGAGTTTAAGTCTCGAACCATTAATATAGTTAAAATATGCCATCTGCATTTTTCCCCCCACAGTGAGTGGTTCCAAAGCTATCATCAATCAAAACTAAATACGCTAAATATACAATTTAAACAGAATAGGAAGAGAAATATGGTTCCCTATATCACCTGTCATTGCATCAAATGTCTCTATTTGTCAACAGAGGCAAGAACCCAAGGCGTTCAAGGTTTCCGATACGCGTGCTTCGTAAATGAATTTCTTCTCACTTTTTAACCTCACTGGCATTACTGTTCCCTAAGCGATGGGAGTGTTGGAAAAAATGAGGAAAATTCACTCAAAAAATAAAATAAACAAAATAAATTATTTCCAGGAGATCGTGAGTTTGAGTCCCACTTTGGGCACCAAGTCAGTTGAGTGACCTTGGGGAACTATGGCCCTTTTATGACTTTATGGACTTCAACTCCCAGAATTCCTGGGCCTGGGTCACTTTCTCTCAACCCTAGGAAGAAGCCTATGGCCAATCACTTCTGGAAACCCCCCCTCTCTCCCTCCCTCCCTCTGTCTGTCTCTCTCTTTTTCTTTTCTTTCTCTCTCTCCTCTCTCTCCATCTCTCTCTCTCTCCCTCTGTCTTTTTCTCTTTCTCTTTTTCTTTTTCTTTCTCTCTCTCTCTTTCTCTCTCTCTCCCTTTCTCTCTCCCTCTTTTTTCTCTCTCTCTCCCTCTGACTTTCTCTCTCTCTCTCTCTCTCTCTCACACACACACACACACACACACACACACTGTCAATGTTACCTTGTTTGATTATCAGGATTATATTACGCCATAACTACTAGCGATATAGTTGTGTAGTAGACATGCTCTGTTTTGCGAGGGAGCTGCCCGTTTTCTGTTCCAATGGATGCATTTCAAAAAACGATTCCACCTTCTGAACCACACACCCCCTCATCCCACATCCCAGTTCCTTCCACCATCTGGATCTTCTCTGCATCAAGACCTCCACTAGCCTCACGTGTCGGGGAAAACAACTTTGCAAGCAGATTTCTGCTTCTGAGGAAGGAGGCCGGATTATCCGGTCCCGATGGCTAGATTAAAAGAGGCTCATTTAGCAAAGTCAGGGACGGAGCAGCAAAGCCACAGGTTTGTGAAGCAGTGCTGAATTTGCCAAGTGGAGGTTCACTGAGGCATGTCTGGAGGGCAAGAACCTCCCAAACTGCACCAGATGGTTGAAAAAGAGGAGAGAGAGGAGAGAGAGAGAGAGAGAAAGCCAATCAACAACTGTTTCCAAAATCATATCTCTATACCTGGATCAACAAGAAGTTGGGGGGAACCTTCCCTCCCATCTCCCTGCCCCAGAGTTTATCGGCAAACAGCCTGGGTCTTGAAGCATGAAACCCAATTGTCTTTGCTTGGATAGACATTGGAGAAATTAATTATAACCAGACTGCACACTTGGTCTGTATGTTTGGGGTCTCTCCCTCAACCCTAAGCCGAATCTGTTCAGTGCTGAATCTCTGAGCCCTGAGGTTGTCCCAGAGGCACTTGAGGCTGTAAGCATCCCTCTCAGTTTTTTTTCCCCAATCTCATCAGCATTGTGGTGACCATGTGGCTCTGAACTGGGTGGGTGGAGAATGAAAACCAAGAGGAGAATCAATATATTCGCCTCCCTCTGGACTTACTCACTGTAAAACGTGTCTAATGTTGTAGACACTGTGCAGTAAATGGGAAAGACTATTGCATGCTTGCAGACTGCAATGGGACGTGTGGATGACCTTGGGGAATGGATGGAAGAGATGCTGCCTAGGAAACAAACAGCGAAGAGAGGCAGGAACCCTCGGAGGACGAAACTTAGGGAGGACCTACCCTTATTGATCAGATGGTCCAAAGTGGGGGAGGGGGAGAGCCAAGAGGCAGATTATCAATGTAATGAATTAATTGGCAGAGCCATCCGTTCCATCGGATTGTCTTCTCAAATGTTCATAAACAGCCACGTGCGATTCAACAATCCAAAGGTAGTGCAGGGCTGAGACGATATTAATGTGTATGACTTATTAATGAATATTTATGAATTTTATTGGCAACAGAGGAGGGAGAATGGGATTTCTAACACTTCTGGAGAAAATATGACCATTCCTATTATTCTGATATGTTTTCAACCTCAATTCTCCTTCCTGGCTTTTCAAGGAACGTGGTCATCTCTAGCCAGATCTGTTTGGCGATGATGTATCGTCACGATCCAATGCCTGGCAGCTTCTGCCACAGACCCACAATGACACCAAAACACCACCCCCATCCCCTCCACCCATGCAAGGACATCATTGGATAACTTTTGGGACCAAGTGCTTGCATCCCAACAAATGTAGCAGCTAGCTAAGTTGCAATGTTGACACTCACGTCTTTTATAGTGGATCCTGACTGTGATCAATTCAGAAAAGAAGAAGGAGGAGGAGGAGGAGGAAGAAGAAGAAAAAGAAGAAGGAGGAGGAGGAGGAGGAGGAGGAGGAGGAGGAAGAGGAAGAAGAAGAAGGAGGAGGAGGAAGAGGAGGAGGCAGTAAAGTACAGATAGTCCTCAAGTTACAACAGTTCATTTAGTGACCATTCAAAGTTACAACGGGACTGGGAAAAGTGACATAACCATTTTTTCACATTTACAACTGCTGCAGCCTCCCCACAGTCATGTGATCAGAATTCGGATGCTTGGTAACACATTTATGACGGTTGCAGCGTCCTGGGGTTACGTGATCCCATTTTGTGACCTTATGACAAGCTAAGTCAATGGGGGAAGCCAGATGCAGTTAACTATATCGGGGTCCCCAACCCCCGGTCCGTGGACCAGTACCGGGCCACGGCATGCCAGCAACCGGTCCGCACAAATAAGCAAAGCCCCATCCGTGGGATGTAGGTAGCACACAAAACCACACACTCTCCAGTCCATGGAAAAACCTCTCTCCACGGAACCGGTCCCTGGTGCCCCAAAAGTTGGTGACCTCTGAACTATATTACTAACTTCACAACTGCAGCGTTTCCCTTAACAACCGTGGCAAGA
The DNA here is from genome assembly GCF_001527695.2 of Protobothrops mucrosquamatus. Classification (NCBI taxonomy): domain Eukaryota; kingdom Metazoa; phylum Chordata; class Lepidosauria; order Squamata; family Viperidae; genus Protobothrops; species Protobothrops mucrosquamatus. The sequence goes on along the minus strand of NW_015388345.1, from coordinate 73,873 downwards.
AAATAATAAAATGGGGCAAAACTCCCTTAAAAACGGTCTCGCTTCACAACAGAAAACTACTGTAGGTCGTAAAGTGGAGGACAACGGCTAAAAGCACGGTCAGACAAAGCAGAAGCAAGCATGACTTTAAAAAAAAATAATAATCTTGATTGAGAGTCTTTTGGAGAAAATATTTCAATCCACTCAAACGGCCACCGAGTTCGCTCGGTTATCCGAAGGCACATATGGGATGTAACACCGCCCCCTTCCCCCAAAATAACTCCCCGGGTCCCAGCAGGCATCAGGGCAGTTGGGTGGAAATAGAGCACATCATGATGTCTCTGCCTTCATTAATTTCACAACCTTCATGAGGGACAGCAAAAAGCACACTGTCCGTTCTTGGCAACCATCAGAGTCTATTACTGAGGATGGATGCCAGTTCCGAGTGCATTTGGTGACAATCCATTTTCAAATTAACCTTTTTTTTTTTTTTTTTGGTTACCACTGTAAAATCGCGAGGAAACAAAAGAAATGCCGTTTTGCATTAAAGACCGCTGACACAGCCTCGGCCGGTTCCTGTAAAGGGCTTGGTGAACTTTGCTGATTTTGTAAGGAAAGCTAAGCAGGGGTGGAACCGGTTCACTTTTGGGTGGGAGACCACTGAGAAGTGCCAGGGTTTCCAAGCTAGGCTGGGAAGGTGGTGGCGCAGTGGTTAAAATGCAGTATTGCAGGCTAACTCTGCCAGCAGTTCAGCAGTTCGATCCCGACCGGCTCAAGGTTGACTCAGCCTTCCATCCTTCTGAGGACCCAGATTGTTGGGGGGCAAGAGGCTGACTCTGTAAACCACTTAGAGAGGGCTGTAAACCACTGTGAAGTGGTACACAAGTCTATGTGCTACTGCTATTGCAACTGTCTGTTTGGCAATCTGGTGGTGATGGATGAAGAAACGAGGAGAACCAGGAATAGGATCAGCTTTAATTTAGAGGAAAATCTTTATTTTCGAATTAGAGGTACCCAACAAACAAAGGCCTGTTCTCTAGATTTTTTTATGGGTTTCTATTATCATTTAGGATGGAAAGAAGCATTAAAAGACTAATGGGATATGCTCCACTCTTGTATTTTGAGGGCTGCTCCCTCAAGGACATCACAGGGATAAAGACCCCGGCAGTCCCAAATCAGAAAGGAGCAATTCAAAGGAATGTTTTGTTTTTTCCGAGGGAAAGTAAAGAGAGATGTTTGTTGAAAACAACAACTCCAGCCACCAAGATAAAAGAAAGCGGATGAGAGTGCAGTGTGAAGCAGAGTACAAGGTTGGACTCATTAAATAGATATATTTTTCCTTAGGCCTGATTCACTGCAAGAGAGATGTATTTCCCCCCCTTTTGTTTACATTCACTTCACTAACCCTTTATTAGCAATTTCTTTTAACATCTCAAATTTTTTCCACTCTGTGTGTGGAAAATAGTTCCTTCCTTCCTTCCTTCTTTCTTTCTTTCTTTCTTTCTTTCTTTCTTTCTTTCTTTCTTTTTCTTTCTTTTCTCCCTCTTTCTCTCCTTCCCTCCTTCCTTCCCTTTCCTCCTTCCTTCCTTTCTTCCCTTCCCTTCCCCTTCCTTTTCTTCCCCTTCCTCCTTCCTTCCTTCCCTTTTTTCTTCCCCTTCCTGCCTTCCTTTCACTTCCCTTCCCTTCCTCATTTCCCTTCCTTCCCCTTTCCCCCCTTCCTTCCTTCCTTCCTTCCTTCCTTCCTTCCTTCCTTCCTTCCTTCCTTCCTTCCTTCCTTCCTTCCTTCCTTCCTTATTATGACTTGTTTTATTATGGCTTGTTGGATCCAGAGACCCTGTGGTTCAAACGTTCTCCCCCTTACTCCCTCCCCTGCCATTTCACAGGCTTACAAATCTTGGTGTTTACTTACTTATTTTTAAGTTGATCTCACCCTTCTCTCTTTTTCCTAAAAGCCCTTTACCAGGACACGGATCGTTAAATTCAACACGGTAGCCTCTTTCCATCTATCTGTACTACATGTAGCTGTCCAAGTTAACACCTCTTAAAACATGCTTTGGGGCATTCCGACAAATGTGCTATATTTTTTCCCCCTATAGTAGTTGTGGTGACTTTTAACACTTTTTTTCAGGGGAAAAAAAAAAAAATCAAAGGAGTGAATATGAAAGGTTGTTTCTTCCTCCAGATTGGATAACATCTTTAGCTTTTTGTCCAAAACGAAGCAAAGCCTCTTTGCAAGATTTGACATGTGATCTCCAAAGCAAATTGTTTATCAGAATTAGACATCGGAGAGCAATTTTTTTTTATTTATCCTTGGCCAAATCCTCTTCGACAGGCATTCATGATAAGAAGAACTTAATCCTGATGCCAGAGAAAAAGCTGGCTATAACAGGTTGGCAGAAAGAAAAATCCAATTTTTGGATCGGAAAATATATGTTTTGTTCCTTTTTAAAGATTTCATTTACTGATTCATCTATTCTCTTCTGCCTGGACCCGCGCCTGTTTCGGTGCTGTAGTTTCAGCGTTGCCCAAATATTTGAAATATTTCACTGAAATGCAGAAAATATCCCTGTAGAACTGGCAATCCAGAACAACATCAGCTGTGGTTTCTGGGGTACCAATATCATAGAGGCAGTATCTGGTTTCATAGGGGGTTTTCCTATATTTTTCTTCCAGGATATAAACACATTAAACCCAGCTAATGATTAAGTCTGCTAAATTTGAATTTGGGAACTGGGATATGATATAAAAATGAGGGGTCCTTGGTGCTCTTTCAGTTTGGTTGTTTTCTTGCAGTGCACTGATGATGTTACCTAGTTGGGTAATGAAACATCTGCAAGAAAACAACCAAGGACCCCTTATTTCAACCCTGAGCTGCAAATATCCCCCTTTATTGATATAAATATGAGGATAGGTTAGGCCAGGGATAGGCAACCTTGGCTCTTTTATGACTTGTGGACTTCAACTCCCAGAATTCCTGAGCCAGCATGGCTCAGCTTGGAAACTCTCCCTTTCCCCTCAGCATGGCTGGCTCAGGAATTCTAGGAGATGAAGTCCACGAGTCATAAAAGAGCCAAGGTTGCCTACTCTTGGGTTAGGCACTAAAAATTGGTTGCTTGCAATTACAAGAGAATGTAGCCATTTCTGTTCGGTCTTCTGAATCTAAAATCCCCTGCCTTAGTATTGAACTAGCTTCATCTGACTCTAAGATTAAGAGTTCCTCAGCACCAATCATCTTGATTTTAGGAATGGTGTTTCTATCTAACCTGACCAGAACTGACTGCCAGCACCATATTTAGAAGCCATTAATTCCACAATTTAATTATGTACAGGCTACATCAACCTCACTTAGCAAGGGAAGTCACTTCACAAAGACAAACACACCAACTGACTTTTTTTCTACATATAATTCAGGGCAAGCAAACTCTCCCCAGAAATTACCCAGAAAATGTAATAACTAAACATCAAATCCACAGGCAAAAGAGAGAGAGAGAGAGATGATTAATGGCCCAGCCATCTCAAGTGGGACACGGTGTACATGCCACATTTTGGCGTAAAAACCATCCACTTCCATGAACTTTTCTATAAATCAAGCTCATTCATACGAACCGCATATTAACACCAGCTCCATAAAGCAAGCTTTCTCACTAAATCTGGAATCAGAATACGGTTAACATAAAAACAAGTTACTAATTTCAGTGGAAACTGGGGCTAGGGAGACGAGCAGGCAGGTTTTACTGGAGCGTGATCGCTCAAAACGTCATTTGCTAGCTTGGAGGAAATACAAAGTCAGGAAAATTATACTGTTGGATCCCTTCAATAAGCCGAGCATGGAAATATTGTTATTAAGGAGGGGGCTTTTCTGGTTAACAAGGAAACTGTTATAAAAAGGCAGGACAAGAAGCAATGGATCAAGAAGAGATTCAACCTCTAGAACTAAGGAGAAACTTCCTGACAGTGAGAACAATTAATCAGTGGAACGTTTTGCCCTCCAGAAGTTGTGGGTGCTTCATCATTGGACGTTTTTAAGAAGAGAGTGGACAACCATTTGTCCAGAATGATTTAAGGCCTCCTGCCTGAGCAGGGTTGGATTAGAAGATCTTCAAGGTCCCTTCCAACTCTTTCATTCTGACATTCTGTTAAGTTCTTCCCATACTTAAAATGGCCTGATTGGTATAAAGAAGCAATGGGATGAGAAGTAGAAGGCAGTCACAATTAGGGTGGTCTGCAGAAACGAGTATATGCAAACATACTAGCCTGGAGTTGCAGAGGGAGGGACTTTTTCCCAGAGAGCAAAGTGACAGTGGAGCTTGGAATGCCTGGTGGTCAGGGAGAGGATAAGATTGGACCATCCCTAGCAGTTCACTGTGTTCATCTATGAAGATAATTGCTTTAGTCTGGCAAGATTCTGACTGTAGGTGAGCAACAACAATAATATTTTTTTTAAAAAAAAAACTACTCAGAAGTAAGTCCAGATGTCATTCTGGGTTCTTTGAGCCTGACAGCAGGGTCTAGTCAAAAAGTCAAGTCTACAACAGAATGACTGAAGTGTGCATAAATGGTCAAAGTATTTGAATGTCCAGAAGAAGACATTGTTGAATAAGCAAACTGATAATGAGCAAAGCTATGCCTGACACATGAGAGGCCAAGGCTGAACAGGAATCCAGAAATTCAGAATCCAGCAATACTCACTCACACTGGTGATGTTACCTAGTAGGGTCATGAAATGTCTGCAAGAAAACCACCAAGTTCAGAGAGCAGCAGGACCCCACTGTCCTCCTTCTTCTCCTCCTCCTCCTCCTTTCTACACACTCCACTTTCTTCTAGCACTGATGATGTTACCTAGTTGGGTCATGAAATGTCACCAAGCTCAGAGTCCATACGTCAACCCTGAGATACAAATATCTTCGCCTATTGTTAAGTCCTGTGACTCACCAAACAGGAGTAAATCAGCAAGGCAAGACCAGAAACTGGGATTAACACTGGGGTTAGTCATCGGCTTCATTGTGACTTGTTTAATTTTTATTAAACATGTTACGTGACCCTAACCATCGCTGGCTGGTCCAAAAAAATCATGGCTATACATGGCTTAGCACAATGTGAAACCAGTTCGTGTCTTTTTACACTTTGAGGGAAGCTTTTCCTGTCTGAATGAAATCTCCATGCAGAGAAAAAGAATATATCAAAATGACCCAGAAATAAGTAAAACTCAGCTAGAAACATTATCCCATGGAGTTGGCTAACTACCTTAAATGACAGAGAACCCAAGTGGGATGTTAAAGGAGCTAAACCCATTTATGTCCTGGGTAGGGGTAAGTGCATCACATATTCTTTATTAGCCTATATGTATGTTATGTTAGCACACCTCAACTTGATTTAATCTGCGACTCTAATGTATTCCAAATCCATTAATGGAGACAGTGTGGGAGAAACACGTGCTGGAATAAATTCTGCCAAAACAGACTAAGTGAGACAAAATCACCCAGCTCAACAGATTTTGTAACTAAGGTCGCTATCTAATTTCTTGGAACAAAGATTATACACAATATTCATTATTTTTAGATATTATAAACACCAGCTGTTCTGGTGGGAATAAGTATATGCAAACATACATGCTCAGAAAAAAAAAGATACTGTATCGTATTTAAACAACTGTTTTGAAACATCACTGATAATTCTTAATCATATCTTCAGGGTTAAGAGGAGAACGTGTATTTACAAGCCTTGCTTTATTGAACATGATTGGATTTGATCCTGGGTGAACGTTATTGATTGTTTTCATTCTAATTTGGTCTTGCAGAGACATGACGTAACCAGAACTAATTGGCTGCATGATTTGACATTATCATCTTCCTGCCTGACCTTTGTTATCCTAGATTAGACAATAGGTTGACTGTCTATAGGTTGAATCATGGCAACTGGACTAAACATTGTTAATCTGAGATGTTTCATTGCTCAAAGTTTGGTCCAGTTGCCATGATTCAACTTATAGACACCTTTGGCCTGGATGATTGAGTCTTCAATGACATATTGAAAGCCACACGTCTTCAAAGAAAAACAGGAAAGTCCAGTTGCCTCTTGAAAAAGCACTTTTGGGACAACCATGACCTGGAAGTCTGAGAATCTTCATAGAATAAATCAGTTTAACTGAAGCTTAATGTGTGATCCGGGTATGTTTGTGTTATATCACCTTGTGGGAAGATGCACAATAACATTTCAGAATTCTAACCTTCAAATTACAGCAGTATTTGCAACTTTCCAAACTCTTGCGATATTAAAAAATGTATACGAGCAACAAATATGTAGCAGGACCTTCT
>NW_015388345.1:63665-67158 GCF_001527695.2 Protobothrops mucrosquamatus | reverse complement strand
GAGAATCTTCATAGAATAAATCAGTTTAACTGAAGCTTAATGTGTGATCCGGGTATGTTTGTGTTATATCACCTTGTGGGAAGATGCACAATAACATTTCAGAATTCTAACCTTCAAATTACAGCAGTATTTGCAACTTTCCAAACTCTTGCGATATTAAAAAATGTATACGAGCAACAAATATGTAGCAGGACCTTCTAAACCACCCTACAGGCATCAAAGGGATGAGTTTGAGAATATCACTGCTTGCCAGCCCTGATTTATGAATGCTGTTTTGCTAATGGGAATAAAGGCATTATCTCAAGTATGGTGGATAAGGCTCATAACACAGTACTGTGCAGTTTGTACTTTTAAAAATATTTCACCATCCAGCTACCTTGTAAGTTCCTTAAAACTGCATCAACAAGCTAAAATATTTTGGATTTATTTATTTTTTAAGAAAAAAATTATATTATTTTCCAATTATGCATATCTGGTTATTCCTTTGCCATGTGGGAAGTTAACTGCTTTCACACTTTTAATATATGCCTCTATCTTCTCAAGTTTAAAGTAACACTGTTTTAAAAAATATATATTTTTGAGGGCACCTTGCAATGTTTCTTCTTCTAAAAAAGCACCATCTAAACATAGCACCAACTGTAGAGCCACAAAAATCTGGATGATCGAAAGGTCCATGGCAACGTAAGAGAGTCTTCACTTTCGTAAGGCCAACACATCTGACACTGAAACGATGGTAAAGGGACCCCATGTTCCACTCTGGAAGGTAGTCCAGAGTCAGAAGACACTTTGAGCAGAACTTCCAAAAATGACTTAAAGGCCTGGACAGAAGGAGGCATTCTTCCAGATAGACCTGTGTTTCTCAACCTTGGCAACTTGAAGATGTCTGGACTTTAATTGGAACTTCAATTCCCAGAACTCCCATGCTGGCTGGGGAATTCTGGGAGATGAAGTCCACACATCTTCAAATTGCGAAGGGTGAGAAACATTGAGATGGACATCTGGAGTTGGAAGAAATCATCTTGTCTAAACTCCTGCTTGGAGCAGGATCTACTGGCTCAGTTGTTAGCATGAAACAGTTAATACTCAGAATAACTTTCCAAACTGCTACCGTTCCAATCCATTAGAACCACAGTGCGATAATGCAGATTAAGGAAATAGATAGTTAACTAGATAAAGCAGCATGTAATGTAATAGATTCAATCCTATGCAGCCTCTATGGACATAATTTGATCTCCCTGATTAAGACTGATAGATCCTTTCCACAGATTTCAGTCGCTTACGCATGTGTGCCTAAATTGATGGGCATAATTTTCCTAGATTGCCCCAATAGTTGGCTGTTTAAACCCAGAGTGCTTCAGCTATAATAATGGTAATATCATCGCTCCCTTAAGTACACCTCTGCCGTTCACATTCTATCACTATTGTGCACAGGCAGATCATATTTCAAGAATATGATTGCAGCTTCAGAGGCTGAGTTAATATACGGATAATATTTTGAAAAGGGGTAACTTGATCAGAGGGTGAAAGCAAATATGAAGTCAGTAGCTCATTGCCACTTAATTTACTGAGTCTCTTTCTTGGTTTGTCATCGGATTCCTATGGAATCCTTGGTGCTCTCTGAACTTGAGTATTTGCTTGCTGACATTTCATTACCCAACTAGGTAACATCATGAGTGCTAGTAAGTGTGATGTGTTCAAAAGAAACACGAGAAAGTCCAGTTGTCTCCTGAAAAAAGCACCTGGATGACTGAGAATCTCCATAGACATTCCTTGATATTGTTTTCTGCTTAACTGTTTGTCTGGTGTTAACCCCTGCTTATCTAGGGGTTGGTTGCTAGTCTTTTTTGTCTCCTTCTTAGCTTATTTTTTTTAATTGTCTCTGGCTGGTCCAAGAGTGCAGATTGGCCTCGACTTTTGACCACCACTGAGCCCAAAATTTCTGTTGTTAAGTGAGACATTTCTTAAGTGAGTTTTGCCTCATTTTACGGATTTTCTGACCACAGTTCTTAAGGGAATGACTGCAAGTGTTTAAATTAGTCACACCGTTGTTAAGTGAATCCGACTTCCCCATTGACTTTGCTTGTCAGAAGGGGATCACTTGACCGCAGGACACAGCAAACCGTCATAAATATGAGTCAATTGTCAAGAGTCTGTATTTTGATCACGTGACCATGGGGAGGCAAAAACAGTCATAAGTCCCATTTTTTCAGTGTCACTAAATGAATGGTTGTAAGCAGTGGTGGGATTCAGCCAGTTCGCACCAGTTTGGCAGAACCGGTAGCTAATTTTTTGTTGCCCAGGTCCAGAATGGACTTCTGGAAGCGGCATCCACAGAGAGAACCGATTGTTCACCTATTTGAATCCCACCACTGGTTGTAAGTCAAGGATTACCTGTAGTGGATAATTTCAATGTCAACTGATTGTTCACTGTCAGTTAATTGTCCTCCTTGAACGGTGTCTAAATGTGGTTTATCTCCGTGGGTCCACGGATGGCTGGTTTGTCTGAATGCCAAATTTCCAGGAATTCCCTAGCATTTCTGGATTTAGCTTGGTCTAGGATGCTCCTAGTTTTTCAGTTAACTATGGTTGGGCCTGCCCACGTGGGAGCTTTCATTGTGTCTTCCAACTGCAAAAAACGCTGTGCTAGGAAGACAAAGAACGCCTGCGATATTTTCAAGTTTCATCATTTATCTCTCAAGAGCCAGAGGCAATTGGGGGGAGAGGAGAGGGAGGGAGAACACGCTGGCCTTCCTGCCACTGGGAAACTTTAATCACAAATAATAATAAAAAAAAATACCCTCCCATTCTCTAGTCGAAGTCTCAATTGACTTTAATAAGAAACTAATTGCCGAGAGATTAGCGCCTGTTTTATGCAACACGCTACAAAGCAGATGAGGACAAGTTGATAACAAGATGTAATCAAGAGATATTAAAGACAGCAAAATAGCAAAGAGGGAGCTGGAAGAGGAGAAGAGACGAGGCTGTTCTAAGCCAAAATAAAATCAAACGAATTCCCTCCCCGAATTCTATACCCGTGACATTGCTACAAGGAAGCGAAGCCTCTCCCCGTAATTAAGGGATAGCTTGGCATTCTGGAGCAGCCTTCAAAAGCAGGAGAGATCGGGATAAAAATGTCAAAGGATTTGCCGCAGTCAGAGAAATGTCTGTTGTGGAAAGAGCATAATTATGTCTTAAATCAGTGCTTTTCAGCCCTGGCAACTTTAAGATGGATGGACTTCAAGTCCCAAAATTCCCCAGTCAACCTGCTGGGACTTGACACATCTTAAAGTTGCCAAGGTTGAAAAATACTATGGTCTCCTCCTCCTCCTCCTCCTCCTCCTCCTCCTCCTCTTCCTTCCTTCCTTCCTTCCTTCCTTCCCTTCATCCCTCTTCTTTTCTATCCCTCTTCTCCTTTTCCTTCTTCATCCCTCTTCTACTTCTCCAGCCCTTTCCTCCTCCTCCTCCTCCTCCTCCTCCTCCTCCTCCCCCCCCT
>NW_015388345.1:58096-61853 GCF_001527695.2 Protobothrops mucrosquamatus | reverse complement strand
ATACACACAACTACCAACACAGGCAGTCCTCAACTTACAACTGTTTGCTTAGTGACCATTCAAAATTACGAAATTTGAGATATTTCCAGAGCTCATCTGAAACTGAAGAACTGAACGCGAAGCAGAATCGTGGGATAGTAAACGAAGAGAAAAGGCAGAAGAAAGCTCAGTGCAAGGGAGAGAAAAAAAAAAGCTTTTAAAAAGCACTTGGGACTTTTATTACCCTTTACTTTGCAACTTCTTGGTTTCCCCATAAAAAGGCCAACAAATTTTTTCCCCCCCCCCCCCCCCAAAAAAAGGATAAAGCTAGAAAACACATCAGCCACTCTACTTCTAGGCAGTTTAAAGTTTCATTAATCTTTCTTTTTCTCTCCAACCACCATGCCTGGCTATTTGGCAAGCTGTGCCTGAGAAAATATAAGAAAGGAAAACTCGTATTATCTCAGCGTTGCTTGAGCGAAAGGGGCAGAAAGGAAACATTTTTCAGGCAATACCGTTTATGGGACCCCCCGCGATTCGAAACAAGTTGTTGCATTTGCACTTTTCATAGATGAGTTAAAACCACAAATCAACTCTTTCAAAGAATCTTCCTGGTAAATTAATTGCTGGAAGTGAGATGAGAGCTTTTTTGGAATTTTCAAGTGCAGACACAGATTAAGCCTTGCAACCGTTTTTTTGATCATCCTGTAAGTTTTCAACTCTCTCCCCCCTCCCGAATCTTAGCTGTTATCTATCAGCCGCTGCTGTGAGTCATCTCTCCTTTGTGAGGTGCCCTGGAAACTGGGTTTAAGGTATTCTTTTTAATGTGCTCTGCAAGAAAGCTTTCCAAACACTAAGCCAACTTTCTCTTAAAAGCTTCGGCGGAGAGCTCTTCCTTTTTGTCTGAAAAGAATAACTCAAAAAAGCATTAAAACTTTGCAAAAGCTAGGAACAGTTGAAAATCCTAGAGCCCTCCCCTGGGCATAGGTAACATAACTGCCTCCATCCTTGTGCCTTTTAGCTGACTATGGATAATAGGATTATCCACCAGCATACTTAGAATGCAGCCCATTTGGAAAGCTGAAAAATGCTATGTTCTGTCACTGAAAGAGTAGCACGTACCGGTATCTTTTGACTTAGAACAGTTCATCAAGTAGATGAAGTTATATGTACTGTATATGTTAGTCAAATATTTTCTAAAGATAGGGAAATGGACACAGAAATTTTAAGAGGTACAAATAAAGGCAGTGATAAAATTTCGTCTTGCAGGGAACGAATCTCTGTTGAAAGAAGCAAACATGGCTGGGTATAAAAGCTTGTTTTGGGCCACTTTGTTATGTGGAACTGTTGGTTGTTAGGTCAGGAGGAAAAACTGAACGCAGAAGGAATGGAATAGAATATAATAGAATAGAGCTGGAAGAGACCTTGGAGATCTTCTAGTCCAGCCCCCTGCTCAAGCAGGAGAACCCATACCATCTCAGACAAGTAACTGTCCAGTCTCTTCTTAAAAACCTCTAGTGATGGAGCGCCCACAATTTCTGGAGGCAAGCTGTTCCACTGGTTAACCGTCCTCACTGTCAGGAAGTTTCTCCTTACTTCCAGGTTGCTTCTCTCCTTGATCAGCTTCCAACCATTGTTTCTTATCCAGCCCTCTAGTGCTTTGGAGAATAATTTGACCCGCTCTTCTTTGTGGCAGCCCCTCAAATATTGGAACACTGCTATCATGTCTCCCCTATTTCTTCTTTTCTTTAGACTAGCCAAACCCAAGTCCCACAGCCGTTCTTCATATGTTTTAGTCTCCAGGCCTTGGATCATCTTACTTGCTCTTCTCTGAATTTTTTTCCAAACTCTCAACATCTTTTTTGTGATATGGTGACCAAAATGCAGTATTCCAGGTGTGGCCTTACTAGGGTTTTATAAAAGCGGTACTAATACCTCATGTGATCTTGATTCTATGCCTCTGTTTATGAATTCTTAAGAAGCCTGTGTGTTAAAAGAAGTAGGTATTGGTTCAAGGACAAATGTGTGCCGAATGAGTGTGGACGGAATACTAAACACCCTGAAAGAATGACATTGGTTCACATGGACCACGAGGAACTAACCGATAAAGGAAGAAAGGATGAGTGGTCCACAAGAAGGCAAAGATGGAGGAAGTTGTGGGTGGAGCCTCGAAAGAGAGAGGTGAGCATTTTCAAGATAAGGTGTGATGAAGTCCTGCACCAGGGTTTGTCCAACTTTCAGATGTGCGATCTCAAAGTTTAAACTTTTGTGTCTGGATTCTGAGAGTCGAAGTCCACATCTCTTACAGCTGTTATACAGGAAGAAAGGTTGTAAAATGGAGCCAAATTCACTTAACAACCGCCTTGCTTAGCAATGGGAATTTTGACCTCAGTGGTGGTCATAAGTTGAAATCTACCTGTATTTGGAAAAACGTGTTGGCCCTATGTCACACCGGTAGTTGTCCAACTTTTTGGCTTGCCTGGGTCACACTGAATAAAGAGGAATTGTCTGGGGCCGCATATAAAATATCTAACATTGTTAATGTGTATAAATAACAAGCTTTCTTTATTTTTAAAATGTTTTTTATTATCCAGTGGGGCCACATTATTCGCTGTCCAGTGTTCCTGCATTAGATGAGTTTGGTAGAAGCCAGGCCAATTTGAAAAGACAGAGAGATGTCAAGAAGAACAGGGAATGGGCAAACTGGCCTAAATACAGAGTAAATGTTTTATTAATCCACCGTATTGGCGGTGGGGGTGGGGGTGGGGGCAAGAAGCATTTGTGTCACTCCCATCTGTCTATTCTATCCCAAAGTGCCTCATTTGTGGCAATTTAGTTCATTTGCATCCGAATTCAAGAGACATAAATTACATCACTTACTGTCAATGTACATCGTTATCATCATTAGACATCCTTGACATAAATTGATACCAATAATGTAAATACGAACTAATTCAGTGTAAATGTTAAGTGCTTTATCTGGAATATTTAGAATGCAACAAGTTATTGGGGGGGAAGGAAGAGTGTTTAAACAGAGATCTGATCTACTGCCTCTGAAGTCTGGCAGATGGGATCTGTTAAACCAAAAGATTATTTTGTTTCTTTCCTTTCTCCCTTCCCTTCCCTTCCCTTCCCTTCCCCTCCCCTCCCCTCCCCTCCTCTCCTCTCCTCTCCTCTCCCCTTCCTTCCTTCCCTTGCTTCCCCATCCATTTACTTCCTCTCCTCTCCTCTCCTCTCTCCTTCCTTCCTTCCTTCCTTCCTTCCTTCCTTCCTTCCTTCCTTCCTTCTCTCTTTACTTCCTTCTTCCTTTCTCCTCTCCTCTCCTCTCCTCTGCTCTCTCCTTTCCCGTTCCCTTTCCTTCCTTTTGCATAATTTTACTGAATAAAAAAAGGAAATTTTGTAGTGTAAATGCAGTGTTTTTTTTCAACCTTGGCAACTTTAAGTTGGCTGGACTTCAACTCCCAGAATTCCTCAGGTTGCATGTTGCCTGGGGAATTCTGGGGGTTGAAGTCCACCCATCTTAAAGTTGCTGAGATTGAAATACACCACTGTAATGTATACATAGATACCATATTCTATTACATCTCTTATAAGATGAACAGAATGTTGGATTGCACGGCGGGACTTATATTTTTTTTAATCCTTTTGTGTCAGGTGCCCGCCCCCAATTTGCTACCTTCAAATGTGTTCCAAATAATAATAATAATAATAATAATAATAATAATAATAATAATAATAATAATAATAATAATAATAATAATAATAATAATAATAATAA
>NW_015388345.1:25826-57815 GCF_001527695.2 Protobothrops mucrosquamatus | reverse complement strand
TTGGAGAATAGCTTGACTCCCTCTTCTTTGGGGCAGCCCCTGAGATATTGGAATACTGCTATCATGTCCCCCCTCGTCCTTCTCTTCATTAAACTAACCCACCCCGACTTTCCGTGTTGCAGTGAAGATGTAGAAAAAGCAACACATGCATAAAATGGCTTCTTCATCCACAAAACAGACAGTTGCGCATACTAATTATACGTTCAAAAGCCGGCAGACGTTAAGTTAGATCAATTGGAATTTGGCATCATTGTTTTGAGCAGATGATTATGTGCCTCCTGTTAAAACTTTTTTTTTTTTTGTCCTTCCCGAATTTGCAAGCCTGAAAAATAATTACATCTCCAGTAGGAGCCACGTGTGTTCCAATTATGGAAACAACAGGTCTGCAATTTCAAGTAAACTTTCTCTAATAAAAATGGGTGGTTCTGTTTCTCCGAGACGAGTGATAAAAATTGAAATCTGTCATTACTACCTGGCACTTCCCCGTTCATTGACGCAAACATTTATCCTGCCATCTGTCAGGAACAATCCCAGCAAAATCATAAGAGAAACACACTCAGGGAAAGACGAAAGTGTAGAAAACTGTCAGTTCAGGCAGTCCTTGATTTCCAACAGTTCATTTAGTGACCATTCGCAATTACGGCATTGAAAAAAGTCACTTATGACTGTGAGAGGGGAATATTTGTAACTTAGGGTTGAACTGTGGGGTCCTTGGTGCTCTGGGAGCTTGGTGGTTCTGTTGCAGACGTTTCATGACCCATCTAGGTGACATCATCAGTGCTAGGAGAAAGCGGGGTGTGTGGAGAGGAGGAGGAGGAGGATTGTGGGGTCCTCGCTGCTCTCTGAGCTTGGTAGTTTTTTTGCAGACGTTTCATTACCAAACTAGGTAACAACATCAGTGCTCCCTAACAACCCCACACGATTAAAAGTGTTTTCCAAACAAGATGTATTATACTGTTACTTTTTTTAAAAAAAAAAACAACAATATGAGTTTGTAGCTAGCTTTTCATTCAACTTCCTTAAAAATACTGTTTTTCTCAGGCCCTTTCTTATGAGAATTCACTTCTTTATATAACGGGATTTTTGAAACATTACTCCACTGGATTGCTATATTACGTTTCAAAGCACTAGCCAATATGCTGTTTAGAATAGAATAGAATAGAAGAGAAGAGAATAGAAGAGAAGAGAAGAGAAGAGAAGAGAAGAGGAAATAGAATAGAATAGAATAGAAGAGAAGAGAAGAGAAGAGAAGAGAAGAGGAAATAGAATAGAATAGAATAGAATAGAATAGAATAGAATAGAATAGAATAGAATAGAATAGAATAGAATAGAATAGAATAGAATAGAATGGGACCTTGGAACCAATCTGATTGACATCACCAGTAGAACCTGGTTGAATTATTAGTCAAGTAAAACCCTTCCTCAAAATAGCTGATAAAATGGAGACAGTACAGAGGTGTGAGAAGAACATACCGTTATCAAATTCTATACTATTTCAAAATTTATTGCAACATTTTATAACAGTTGTGATGTCTACGGAAATTCTCAGTCATCCAGGTCATGGCTGTCCAGTTGCCTTTTGAAAAAGCACCTTTGAGACTACCAGTTGTGATGAATTTCCTTCATGGCAAGTTCCAAGTATTGACTAATAACAATCCCTTTATCCTGAAATCTCTTCCAGTTAATTATCCCCAGAGCTGATTAATTACACTGACACAAATATTTCAGCTTGATCGTCCCCATAAGTAGCTCAGAGTCAGTGGACATTCTAAGTGCAAATCATTAATGTTTTTAAAAGATTATTCACAGTAGCCCTGTATCTGCGAACTTAAGGCGAGAGGTGTAACTTACACTCATTTAGGAGCTGGGTCTTTTGGGACTATAGGCTCTGTGGACTTCTGGATTTTATCTTTAAGATGTCCACTGCAGTTACATTGACCCCCCAACTGATGACCTTGTCTATGGAGATTTTCAATCATCCAGATCATGGCTGTCCCAAAAATATGATTTTTCCAAAAGGCGTGACCGCCATCTTGTCTTCCCATCCATGCTTGACAACGTGGGCATAAATCAACAATCAGCAGGAGAAAAAATATGGAATAAGACACCAGAGCTCATGTCCCTGGCTTCCTCCCCCCCCCTTCTTTCCACAGTTCATTTGGGGGTTTATTATTTCCTTCCCTAGGGCCAGCCGAACTGACAGATCCCCGCTCCAGATACAAAATAATACAAAATGGTTAACCCCCCCCTTAAGTCTAGAGAAACAACAGATCAAATTACCATCACTCCATTTGACAGGCCTGGCTTAGAAGAAGAATCTGACTCCTTGCCGCAGAGCACAAAGTGTGAGAGTTGACAATGATAAGTCCCCAGGCAAAGGTATCTGAGAAGACCCCTCCCCTCCCATTCCTGCCTCCCTGACATCTTGAAATATTCACATGAACTCTACAATCAGGGCCATCTTTAACCGGGGTGAAGTGCCCCTCAATCCCTGTTGCCAAAACACACAGCTTCTCCACATCTCTGCGTCATTGAAAACAAGCAGCGGGGCAAGTAAAACATCACAGCCCAAGCTCAACATAGCTTGGAGAAACGGGTCGTAGAATCCATAATATTGTGGAGAAAAATTGTGAGGTGGTATGAAGAGATGAGAGCTACGTTGCTCTCTAGTGGTTAAGGTGCCAGGCTAGGAAACAGGAGATGGCGAGTTCTAGTCCTGCCTTAGGTATGAAAGCCAGCTGGCTGGCTTTAAGTCAATCACAGGAGACTGTGAGTTCTAGTCCTGCCTTAGGCGTGAAATCCCGTTGGGTGACTTTGGGCCAGCCACCAGGAGACTGTGAGTTCTAGTCCTGCCTTAGGCGTGAAAGCCTGTTGGGTGACTCTGGGCTAGTCCCGCTCTCTCAACCCAACCCACCTCATAGGGAAAATAGAAGGAGGGAGGTGTATTGGATATGTTCACCGCCTTGAGCTATTTCTAAAAATAATAAAGAAATCAAAGAAACATAAACAAACGTGCTTGCAAACAAAATGGGGGGACGCGGACAAGGTCTCGTGGAAAGATTCATTCTTTTCCTCCCCTTCTACGGAGGTCTTTGATCTTACATGACGTCCTCCACTGTCTTGGGGGTATCAGAGTGGGACGGGGGGGCAAGGAGACCCAAGGACAAAGTTCATACAATGCCTTCGGACAAGTCTTGGCTTCTCAGATTCATTGACCTCACAAAGAGGCGGGTGGGGCCATCAACTAAATCTGGGGTCTTCAAACTTGGCCCTTTTATGACTTGTGGACTTCAACTCCCGGAATTCCCCAGCCAGCGTGCCTGGCTGAGGAATTCTGGGAGTTGAAGTCCACAAGTCATAAAAGGGCCAAGTTTGAAGACCCCTGAGCTAAATCAAGGAGGAATAAGAGACACCATCCATCCAGCCACCTCCATTGTATGCATGGTCTTCCGATTGCCTGAGGGAAGGTCCCTTACCTGTAACTTTGAGTTCCGTTGTGCGTCTAATCAACTTCCCTTCAAACTTCAGCTCACAAGTATAATTTCCACCGTCTTCCTCCTGAACATCTTCTATTGAAAGTGTGTTCTCTTTCTGTACCACCACGCTTCTCCAGAGTTTGGTCTTGCACTCCTGAGGGGGAGAGGAAGCAAAACAACACAAAAAGATCGGCGATCCCGCTAATGCAACTTGACTGGATCTTCAATTATGTACGATCTGTTTTATTTATTTGCTAACATTTCGGGAGTGACCCAGGAAGGGGAGTCTTGCAAGTCCCAGGTCAACCTTGTGAATTTCTGAGGCCAGAGAATTTACCGCCCATCAGAGGAAGGAAGGTTTGAGAGCAGATTAGAAGAGGTGGAATCCTTCCGTTTTTCTTTTTACACATTGGCTGGGAATTCTGGGGACTGTAGTCCTACCCCAAGCGGAAAAACCTGCCCCCCCCTAGAAGCTATTGCAATGTGCTTTGTTGCCTTATCTGCACACCAGTCATTTTCAAAAACTCTGACTTGCAATCCTGTCGTTCCATTTCTTTTTTCAATGGGCAATCTCCCTTCTGCTCAGTTTAATCAGGATGACAGCTTAATTGTTAGTTGTCACCCATCAGGCAGATGTGGTGCAACTTATGGGTGGAACTTGGATAATAATGAGGCAAAAGACCTCGGCATAGGGTGTGTTGAAATGTTGCTTCAGCTACAAACTCATTTGGCCTTCGACACACAGAACTAAATGCATGTGAATGGGTGGGTCACACAGATGCATGCACACACACACACACACACACACACAGAGAGAGAGAGAGAGAGAGAGAGAGAGAGAGAGAGAGAGAGAGAGAGAGAGAGAGAGAGAGAGAGAGAGAGAGAGAGAGAGAGAGAGAGAGAGAGAGAGAGAGAGAGAGAGAGAGAGAGAGAGAGAGAGAGAGAGAGAGAGAGAGAGAGAGAGAGAGAGAGAGAGAGAGAGAGNAGAGAGAGAGACAGAGAGAGAGACAGAGAGAGACAGAGAGAGAGAGACAGAGAGAGAGGAGAGAGGGGGCACATGTATTGGAGGGTGACTCCCCAAATTCCCAGCCAACAGGATCAAACTTTGGAAAGGTTAGGCTGAGTCAAGAAATAGCCATGGCTACTTTCTTGTCACGGGGTATCACAATAAACGCTTCAAATTGTGAGAACAATCAACCAGTGAAATGGCTTGCCTTCAGAAGGTGTGGGTGCCCCATCGCTGGACGCTTTCAAGAAGAGACTGGACAGCCATTTGTCTGAAATGGTATAAGGGTCTCTTGCTTGAGCACGGGGTTGGACTAGAAGACCTCCAAGGTCCGTTCCAGCTGTATTATTCTGTTATTCGTTCTCTTGTTGACATCTACCTGACATCTACCCTTCTCTGCCCCTGCCCCACACACAGATATGGCAGCAGGGAAGGAAGAGATGAACTTTGCTAAACTGCTTTCTGGGTGACAGTTTTCAAAATCAGGGTAAGGACCTCATGAGATTAGGACAAAATCTGCTTCTGTCCCTGGGGGCTGAAGGATGCCACTATGTTGTTCTTCTAATCAAAATCTTCCTGACCTTGGGAGAGCTACATCCTTTGGTTGCCTCCTCTGCTAGGCTGGCTTGAGATAAATATTTTTCTCATAGGGGGCAAAGTTACTCCCAAGCAAATACAGCAACCACCCCCACCCCACCTCCCACTAACTCCCTCGGCTTCTGCTAATCTCTCCTCCCAGCACGGATGTTGTCAGCCCTCCCTGACATATGACCAAGAATCAGAAGGTCTCTGCTCTCTTCTGACCTATTGCCAGGCTCTGCATGTCGTCCTGGTTCCAGAAAAAATTATTTGCAAACATTGCAGCACTGGAAACAAAGCTGATCAGTTGACGTTGCAATTGCCTCATTCTGCTTTGGCAGCAAGGCATGGAGAAAGGAGGGAGGGAGGGAGGGAGGGAGGGAGGGAGGGAGGAAGGAAGGAAGGAAGGAAGGGAGGAGAGGGAACAAGGAAGAAAGGAAGGAAGGAAGGAAGGAAGAAAGAAAAGAAGGAAAGAAGGAAGGAAGGAAGGAAGGAAGGAGGGAAGGAAGGAAGGAAGCAAAAAAGCAAAGAAGGAAAGGAAAGAAGGAAGGAAGGAAGGGAAGGAAGGAAGGAAGGAAGGAAGGAAGGAAGGGAAAGAAGGAAGGAAGGAAGGAAGGAAGGAAGGAAGGGAGGGAGGAGCGGGAACAAGGAAGGAAGGAAGGAAGGAAGGAAGGAAGAAAAGAAGAAAAGAAGGAAAGAAGGAAGGAAGGAAGCAAAGAAGCAAAGAAGGAAAGGAAAGAAGCAAAGAAGCAAAGAAGGAAGGAAGGAAAAAAGGAAGGGGAGGGAAGGAAGGAAGGAAATAGAGGGATGGAGGAATCCCAAATGAAATAAAAGAAAAAAGGGCTTTAATTAAGCCTACACAAGACCAACTCGGGAATAAAGCTGTAGGCTGTCCCAGAATGAAAAGCCGTCCATATATAAAAGAGGGAAATCAAAGGAACAGTAACGACGTCTGTCAACTAAAAGTGTCTTTTTCCAGAATTTTACCCCTAGGATGAAGCTCATACTGAAAAGATGCTCCACCAAGCTCTTCCTTCCCAACGTGTGAGGCCCCCTACAGTACTGAAGCTTGTCTTTTCTTTTCCTTTTTTAGGGAAACCTGAAAAGTCTGATGGCTTTGAAACTATTTCTTTTTTCTTTTTTACAATTTTGGGTCACTGACTTCCAGCAGACAGCTTCCTGGTCCACCCTCGTTCTGAGCCTTGCTTTATTTTCTGAGCTTTATTTTCTTGTTAGGCCATCTGCGTATTTTTATTTATTTTTTAATGAGTTGCTTCCTGTTAGCTGCTTTGGATGGCCAGAAAAAAGCAGAGTTGAAATTCATTTTAAAAACCCGTTTTTGTTTGTTTGTTTGTTTCTCTTAAGGTATGGCGTCATATTTGTTTGTTTGTAACGGTCTCACCTTATACCAGATGATATCCGGCTCTTGCTTGCCTGTTTTGTAATCCTCCGTATCCGGGCAGGAAATGACTTTGGTCCTGGTAATTTCTGATTTTTCTAAGTAGCGGATTGTGCTGTTGTAACAAAGTCCAAGTTCATTTTCAGCGACCGTCAAGGACATGGATACTTTCATGCAATATGTTGAGTTTCTGCAGAGAAATAACAGAAGGTGGCGCCGGTTAAAACATAAAATTGACATTACTCATCCTCTGAGTCAATTGCATTTGTCTTCAAACACGGAGCGTGCAAACAGGGACGAAACACAGGTATTAAGAACCACGGTGGAGCCCAACATTTATGTCGCTAAGTGAGTTAAGGGAGTTTTGCCTCGTTTTACGACCTTTCGTGACACAGTGAATCACTGCAGTTGTTAAGTTAATAACCTGGTCGTTAAGTGGATCCAGCTTCCCCGTTGACTTTGCTTGTCGGAAGGTCGCAAAAGGAGACCACGTGACCCGCCCGGGATGCTGCGACCGTCATAAATATGAACCAGTTGCCAAGCGTCCGAATTTTGAGCAGGGGGAATGCTGCAACGGTCGCGTGAAGAATAGTGTTAATTCACTTTTTTCAGTGCCGTTGTGACTTTGAATGGCCAGTAAATGAATCATTGTAAGTCAAGGACTATCTGTCCTTTGAAAAAAACCACTGGATGGTGAATAATAAACAATGAAATTAGAAGCAGTTGACTAAGTAAGTAAAAGAAAAAAGAAAAAGTGAGGGCATTTTGGCATTCCAAAATAAGAGGGACCCATTGTGGTGACCTGCTTCATTTTTTGCAAGTTAAATCAATGAACAATGAATGGCGTGCTTGACGCTGTCTTTATTTGAATCCAAAGCAAGAATCTGAAAAATAATTTGCCTCTCCAGAGTCTGGCAGACGAGGGGAAAAAAATTAACAGTGAGAAATCACATTAACTGCATTAAACAAATTGATTTTTAAGATTTATTCAGGTTTCATTTCATTACAATTTTAGTGAGATTTCATTACAGTCAATTAAATAAAACTAAATTTAGCTTTTGACCTGTCCTCCTATATTCCTTTATATCTCATGCTAATCACATTTGCTTTTTTTAAAAAAAACCAAAACTTATTCCTACTCTCCATATGAACGATGCACTAAAATATGCTTATTTATCTAGAGTTTTGGGCCCACTGCAGTAGGGGGGGTATTCTCATTTTAATTTTCCAATTCGGTAAAACAAGGACCCAGATTTGTTGGGGGGGGGGGCAAGAGGCTGACTCTAATAAACCGCTTAGAAAGGGCTGCAATACACTATGAAGCGGTATATAAGTCTAAGGGCTATTGCTATAAGTCATTTTTTTTTTCCCAACTCTGAATGGTTGCTAAAAAAAATGGCTGTAACTCGAGGACTATCTGTGCTGGATCCGAGGAAAATTTAAAATGCAGAACGGAAAACTGGGTCAAATGCCTCCGTTTCACCAGACTAAGCAACTACCCAGAAAAAAAACGGCTCACGGATAGTTGCCCCAGTCTTCGCATCAAATATTTACAGATCCGACGACGCAGCAACGTCGCAATCCAATCTGTCAGATTTCGAGTTTAATCAAGCAGAGTTGGGGGACGCATCCCTTTAAGACAAGACGGGGGAAACTGACAGATGCCTTAACGAGGGCTGAGGTTTTCCCATCGTGCCTTTTTTTCTCTCGTCATTTTAATTGGCTTCCCTGCGAAAGGGGATCGGAGTCAGACTGCGATGTTGAGGGGTTCCAAATTCGCAAAGGGGGACACCCACCCCCCCAGAGAGAACTTTGCCAGTGATAGACAGCGAGCTCCTGCTGAATGGAGCATCACCTCGGGATGCTTTTTCCCTGTTGAAATCAACTCTTTTAGAAGGTTTGATTGATAAGAAGTGGGGATAATTTTATTTATTAAATGTACTGGCCACCCATCTTACCACAGGCTAACTTTGGATGGCTTACAATGTTAAAAAAAAATACTACAAAAAATACAAAGCAAACAGGGGGTCACACTTCATCCTCTTGTGCCCATGTAAAGATTCCAGACTAATTCCCCACTTGACTCCTCCCTCTGGCTTGGCCAGTCTCTCTCCAATATGTATTCAGGCAGCCCTTGACTTACGACTGGAAAAATGGAATCCTTAAGCAACGCAGTTGTTAAGCGAGGTATCCCACGACCGCACCCAATTTTATGACTTTTTTTGGGGGGGGGGGTCGCGGCTTTTAAGCAAATCACATGATCTTGGTTTGTGACCTGCCCTGCCAGATTCCCCATTGACTTTGCTTGCCAAAAATTAGCCGAGAAGATTGCCAATGGTGATCAGGTGATTCCACAGGATGCTGAAATTGTTGTAAATGTGAGCCGGCTGCCAAATGCCTGGATCACAATTACGTGACTGTAGGGAACACTGTGACAGTTGTAAGCCCAAGAAATGGTCATACATTACTTTGTCCAGCACCATCGTTAACTTCAAATCATCTCTAAACAAACGGTCAAAAGCCAAGGATTCCCTGTATATATGTTTACATATATGTTTTCGTAGATTTTCACGGGTACAGGTATGCAGGTCTTGGCGTATTCGGGTCTTTTCCTGTGTAAGATTGAGAGTATCTTGGCGACGTTTCGACAAGGTCCCACTCGTCATCTTCAGGCTGGGGTCTTCGGCTTCGTGCTTGTGCGAGCAAAGTGTGAAGCAGCTCCGATCAAACTTTGCTCGCACAAGCACGAAGCCAAAGACCCCAGCCTGAAGATGACGAGTGGGACCTCATTGAAACGTCGCCAAGATACTCTCAATCTTACACGGAAAAAGACCCGAATACGCCAAGACCGTTTACATATATGTATATACACCATATTAAGACCGAAGGCATTCTCGGCCAACCTGAAGCCACATCATCAAGCCTGTTTAGATTCCAACCTGACCACTAGCTCTTCCAGAAGCTTTTCTTCATTCACCTGCCATTCTCATTCAGCTTCTCTACCATCCGTGCTCCGGGAAGAGTGGTTAATAATTAACTTGCTCAAAGGATTATGAATTTTCTTGATTAGAGGACCAAAAGGTCAGCCAGTTGGGAAGATCGGGGTAAGAATAAGTTCACGAGAGAGTTTGTAACACAGGCAGCGGGTACCACCGAACAACACCTTTCGACAAACGACTCGGTTAATGATCTTGCATTATTTAGTTCATATTTTTCAACACCGCCTAGGGCAGATTCTATTTAAATTGCTCGCTGGCACAAGGGCCTAAAACTGCTGAATTCTTCTCATTAGCTACAATTAGGTAAGAGTCAGATTGAGGAAACGTACCATCCGATTAGTCAAACATTGCATGTACTTGCCCGGAGGGAGAAGCTGCATTAGCAAAGGATTAGTACAGCACAATATACATTTGCACATGTTCTAAAAATAGTTAGTAAACTTCCGATAAAAGCTTGTCTCAATGACCAACTCCCTCGTTGATCTGGAATTTGTTTTGGCTATTCCATGAAAATCACTCTAAGAAGCAGCCAATTGTGGTCCAATTGCCAAGAAGGAGATATACAATATGAGGGCACTAGGGTGAGTCTGTGCAAGATTCTTTTTAATGGAAGGAAGGACTAGTGGTGTTCCAATATTTGAGGGGTTGCCACAAAGAAGAGGGGGTCCACCTCTTGTCCAAAGCACCAGAAGGCAGGACAAGAAACAACGGATGGAAACTAATCAAGGAGAGAACCAACCTAGAATTAAGTAGAAATTTCTTGACAATGAGAACAATTAACCAGTGGAACAACCTGCCTCCAGAAGTTGTGGATGCTCCAACACTAGAAGTTTTTAAGAAGAGATTGGACAACCATTTGTCTGAAATGTTATAGGGTTTCCTGCCTGAGCAGGGGGTTGGACTAGAAGACCTCCAAGGTCGCTTCCAACTCTATTAGTCTGTTCTGTTCTTTATCAGCATAGTCAACATTTGTTTTGTTGGTTGGTTGCTTTCAGCCTAATTATATGCTGCTGAGCAGCTCGCAACAAAACTAACATCAACAACACAGAATGATTGATTCTTCCTAACGAAAAGAAGAATTAGGGGTCATATGATAGCTGTCTTTTGGTACATAAGAAGCTGTCACAGAGAGAATGAGGTTGACTTATTCTTCAAAGCACCTGAAAGCAGGACAAGAAGCAATGGGTGGAAGCTCATTAAAGAGAGATGGAACTAAGGAGAAATTTCCTGACAATGAGAACAATTAACCAGTGGAATGATTTGCCTCCAGAAGTTGTGGGTACTCCAACACTGGAGGTTTTCAAGAAAAAATTGGACCATCATTTGTCCAGGATGATATGAGGTCTCCTGCCATGAGCAGGGGATTGGATTAAAAGACCTCCATGGTGTATTCTATTCTATTCTATTCTATTCTATTCTATTCTATTCTATTCTATTCTATTCTATTCTATTCTATTCTATTTCTGTATTGTATTGTACTCTACTCTACTCTATCCTACCCTACCCTACCCTACCCTACCCTATAAAATAAAGTAGAGTCCTCATTAAAGATGTGGTTACCAGATGTACAAGAATGGCCATCATAACATCAAATCTGTACCCCAAGAAAATGTCAGAAGAGGATCCTACTTTCCCCTTTGTACACTTATTTTGTTTCTTAAGTCAAATCACCCCAATTTTAGGTGGGGGAATCAGACAAATTCTGATCTATTGTCTCTCCAATGACATCACTTCATCAATATCATGTCTTACGCTGTTCTTGGAAACTGAAGAACCTCAGAGGATTCTTGTTCAACCGAGCTTACTTCACAGGACTGTTACCAGGGAGAAAAATAGAGTTACTGTGTGAATTCTGCCATTAGTTTTGGGATGAAGGCTGACATATGAGCACATGAATGTGTGGACTCCCCATCATGACACCCATCTGTTTTGTTACTGGTTCTCATCAAGAGATGCCTGAGAAAATGGATGAATTTCTCTCTACCTCCTGTATATTATTCCATTCCCTCTTGATCGGGGAGCTGATGGATGTTTTTAATGGTATATTTGTTGAATGGCTGTTGCTAGCTTTATCGCAGCAGCTTTTCACCTTGTACTGCTAGAATAATAATAATAAAAAGCTGCCCAGTTAGTGCTCTCCATGAAGGGAGTTGATGTTTTATATTTGTGTTCATTATAGTCTCATTTTACTGGGGGAGAGCAGGAACGGTGGAGGTCAAGGAAATGAATGGGTTTGTAGACCCAGGGCAGAGCAAAAGAATAAAACCACAGTGGTTCTCGCATTCATAATATATTCCCATAGGTAGAGGCTGGTGGGCGGAGGGGGAGGAGGCACGCTCACACATCACACACATAAACCTCTTTTATCACAAGCAGAATTGCTAGTGGAAGGTTGGCAGAAAAAAATAAGGGTGAGAACGTGTCACCTGTTCCAAAGAAAAACATATTTTCTTAAGAAGGTCCTGAAGCTCATCAACACAGGTAAAGGTAAAGGATTCCCCTGTGCAGTCGTGTCCAACTCCAGGGCGCGCTGCTCATCCTCATTTTACCGACCTCGGAAGGACGGAAAGCTGAGTCAACCTTGAGCCGGTGAGACTCGAACTGCTGGCAGTCAACAGACTTAGCCTGCAATAGTGCATTCTAACCACTGCGCCACCAAGCACAAGATAATAATAATAATGATAAAGTTGGAAGGGACCTCGGAGGTCATCTAGTCCAACCTCCTGCTCAGGCAGGAAATCCTATACCATTTCGGACAAATGGCTGTCCAGTCTCTTCTTAAAAACTTCCAGTGTTGGCACATTCACAGCTTCTAGAGGCAGGTTGTTCCACTGGTTAATCGTTCTGTCAGGAAGTTTCTCCTTAGTTCTAGGTTGCTTCTCTCCTCGGTTAGTTTCCACCCGTTGCTCCTTGTCCTGCCTTCAGGCGCTTTGGAGAATAGCCTGACTCCCTCTTCTTTGTGGCAGCCCCTGAGATATTGGAAGACTGCTATCATGTCCCCCCTCGTCCTTCTCTTTGTTAAACTAGACATACACAATTCCAGCCGTTGCTCTAGGGGGCACTGCTCATCTCCGTTTCTTAGCCGAGGGAGCCAGCATTGTCTGAAGACATTCTCCATGGTCATATGGCTGGCATGACTATACTCCAAGGCGCGCAGAATGCTGTTACCTTCCCACCAAAGTGGTACCTATTTATCTACTTGCATTCGCATGCTTTCAAATTGCTAAGCGGTCAGGAGCTGGGGTAAGGAACGGGAGCCCATCCTGTTGGGAGGAGCTGAGCTCTCAAACCTGGGCTGTCAGCTTCCCAGCTGACAAGCTCAGTGTCTTTAAATGTTGAGCCGTCAACGCAAGTCCTTAAGTATTAGGAAGCATTCAATTGGGATGGAAAACGTAAGGACCTGCGCTAGGAATGAATGCACTTGAAAGCTGATCTCGCCCATAAGCTTCTTGACGTGCCAAGCAACCTGCTCTGATTGTGTTGGTCTGCAGTGGCAAACAGAGCACCATTAACTCTCTATATGGCTAATTGATGGACAACCAAGTCAAAGGAGCAACTCTAACCTTTTCCCTTTTTTATACCATGTTATTATTAAAGGTATGCCATTAAACGGCACCTCGAGAGTCTCCTTAGTGCTTCAGTAGGTGAAAAGCCACAAAACCTGATTAGCAATGTCTACAGCAAGGCTACCCAAATCCGTTGCCTGAGGACACCATCAAGTGTTGGGGGACACTCTGAAGACCAGGGTCCCAACAAAGGTGGGGTCAGAGGTCTGTTTTGGGAGGGACGTGTTAAGGAATGAAATGGGTGCCTCGAGCATCTTCAAAGGATGAGGTGGGTGGTATATACATATAATAAATCAATAAAATACAAATAAATTCTAACAAGCAGATGAACCCCCGGTGTGTATGAGGGATACTGGGCAAGTGAAAGATCTACCACGGGGTTCTTCTGAAATTTTGGGGTGATGGAAATCTGTACCCAGCCACGCCTTTGGAAATTCATTTCTGTCAGATTATCTCCAGCACTCCCCTCACCCTTAAAAAAAATACAATTCCCTTCACTGAGCTTGAACATAGAACTATTAATGCTTCTTCTTGCATTAATAATCCAGAGCCCTCGCATGTGATTCCCTTTAAAGCAATGAAAGAATAACAGAGTTGGAAGGGACCTTGGAGGTCTTCTAGTCCAACCCCCTGCTCAGGCAGGAACCCACCCTATGCCATCTCAAACAGATGGTTGTCCATCTTTGGTTTGTCCAATCTCTTCTTGGGTTGTCCACTTCTCTTCTTAAGAAGCTCAAGCAGGAACCGTATACCATTTCAGACAGATGGCTGCCCATTTTTTGTTGCCCAATCTCTTCATAAAAACCTCCAGTGATGGAGCACCCACAACTTCTGGAGGCAAGTCGTTCCACTGATTAATTATTCTCACCGTCAGGAAATTTCTCTTTGGTTGCTTCTCTCCTTGATTAATTTCCATCCATTGCTTCTTGTCCGGCCTTCAGGTGCTTTGGAGAATAGGTTGACCCCCAATTCTTTGTGGCACCTCCTTAGATTTTGGAACACTATCACGATAACTTCTTGATAAGATAACTAACAAAGATAACTTATTTTCCCACCCACTCTCTAACTTCTATACGTATCCACCTTAATCACTAGAGATTTTTCTCTTTCTTTTCTGTTCTTCTGCAACATTTCCTGTTAATCTTATTTACTATTCCATACCTCCCTTCGACCAGTCCGCTCCCACCGAGAGGGCCTCCTTAGGGTGCCGTCGGCCAGTCAATGCCGGCTGGCGACCCCCGGGGGACAGCCTTCTCTGTGGCAGCTCCTGCCCTCTGGAATGACCTGCCCCCCCGACCTACGTACAGTTGCGGACCTGCGCCTTTTTCGCCGAGCCCTGAAAACCCATCTATTCCGTGCGGCCGGCCTGGCGTAGTCTTAATTAGGTTTTAGTATA
This sequence comes from Protobothrops mucrosquamatus, assembly GCF_001527695.2. Lineage (NCBI taxonomy): Eukaryota > Metazoa > Chordata > Lepidosauria > Squamata > Viperidae > Protobothrops > Protobothrops mucrosquamatus. The sequence goes on along the minus strand of NW_015388345.1, from coordinate 43,394 downwards.
GGTTTTTATATGGGGTATTTTAGAGCAGGCCTTTATTTATTTAATTTGATTTTAGAATAGATATTTATTGTGATTTTTATTATCACCTGTTCACCGCCTTGAGTCCCGTAAGGGAGATAGGGCGGTATGCAAATCTAAATAAACATAAACAAACATAAACATACAGTTTATTCACCACTACTGTTTTCTGCGATTAGAAGTCTAGTTCAGCTTGGAAAAGTTCAGCAAAATCCAATTGCTGGATCGCCCCCTCTAAAATGCTACAGAAATCTCGCATTGGCCAATCAGCTTAAAGGTAATCAGGGAATTGTCACCACTGGCAACTATCGAAATTCCGTATAGATCTCGGTTTTGACATTTAATCCCCCTGAGCTTTTTTTCTATGGCTGAGTTTTCAGCCTGCTATTTCTTCCAAGGCACTGAAAGAAAAAAGGAAGGGGAGGATGCTGTGTTGTTGTTTTTCCCATCATGTGGAGAAGGATGAGAGTGGGAAGCGGCAGTTGTAATTACTGTAATGTTAAATTTTAGTTTGTTTGTTTTTTTAAAAAAAATGGGATCCAAACAGGGAGAAGTTACTTCTTTCACTTTTTTCATATATTCTTATTTTTTTCCTCTCTTTTTTTCCTCCACTCTTCCTTTTCTTTTCTTTTTTCTTTCTGCACTTTTTACTTGCCTGAGAGTTTATCTCTATAACTGTAATGCTTAATAAAATTATTTGGGGGGGGGGGAAGCAAAGTGCAAAAGTCCAGGTGGTTAGCTTTGGAGACCTGCATGGCTTGAGATCAGGTTACCTGAGGGATCGCCTTTTTCCAGGAATCTCTTACCCATCCAACTAGTTACTAGATCGATCAGAATGGGCATGCTGCAGATCCTGTCGGCTGAAGAGTGTTGATTGATGGGGACCTAAAGACGGGCCTTTTCTGCAGTGGCCCCTGCTCCATGGAGTCTCCTCTCTTCGGAAATTAGAATGGCCTCAAACCCTTGTTAGCCCTTTGTAAGGCCTTAAAACCTGGACAGGTTCCATGCCTGGGTCCTGAAGGTGTTAAGGGCACTGTTGCCTGGCCTTATTGTCAACTGGCCAAATATTCAGCTGTTGTGTATTTTTGATGTCCCTATTGTTTTTATTGTTTTAAAATGTTAGGAGGAGGAGGAGGAGGAGGAGGAGGAGGAGAAGGAGAAGAAGAAGAAGAAGAAGGAGGAGGAGGAGGAGGAGGAGAAGAAGAAGAAGAAGAAGAAGAAGAAGAAGAAGAAGAAGAAGAAGAAGAAGAAGAAGAAGAAGAAGAAGAAGAAGAAGAAGAAGAAGAAGAAGAAGAAGAAGAAGAAGAAGAAGGGGAGGAGGAGGAGGAGGAGGAGGAGGGGGAAGGAAGGAAGGAGAGAGAGAGAGAGAGAGAGAGAGAGAGAGATGATAGGTGATTGATTGATAAGATAGTGGCCATGAGTGGCACTAAGGCCTAATCACCATCCAAGATTTAGGTTAGGGTGGGGGAACCTAACTGCCATAGAGGCAGAAACAAAACTAAGTCACAATCTTTGGGTGACAATGGTGAGATGCTGAAGATGATGGTGGTGATGATGCAATAACAACCCTAAAAGAAAGAAGGCCGAGGGTTTTGAGCAGCTTCTAACTTTGGGAGGGTGGGAGGCTAGAAGTGTCTAGTTTTGTTTCTTTACAATCAACCAAATCATCATGGTCGCCGCTGTCATTGTGCAAATCATCCATTAGCTTCCTCTGGATTTTGGCACGCTGATGAATTATGCCAGACTTCGGATGCCTGCTCTTTTCAGAAACAATTGGAGCCTCCGTCCTTTGGCAAGCAACGTTTCAATCCAGAGTGGAATTTTTCCAGCTGATTTGTTACGTTCTTGAAAAATGAGGCCTTGCAATGGAAACGCTGACAGATTTAAACTCTGGTTGTATCAGCAAGAGCGGAAAGATTAATGGCGCAGCTCTTCCCCGCAGAAATGCATCGCGCTTCACACTCAGGTCTTCCATATCAGGACATTCTGGTTGCTGCTCTTAATGTGAGTTGTGAGTCCTGGACAGAAAGGTCCAAGAGACCTGGTTCAGAACCCAGAGGAGAATTACATCCCAGAAGAAAAAGGAGAGAGAGAGATGGAGGCGGAGATGGAGGTGGAGAGGGAGAGGGAGAGGGAGAAAGAGAGAAAGACAAAAAGAGAGAAAGACAGAGACAGAGACAGAGACAGAAAGAAAGAAGGAAGGAAGGAGGGAAGGAAGGAAGGAAAGAAAGAAAGAAAGAAAGAAAGAAAGAAAGAAAGAAAGAAAGAAAGAAAGAGGAGAGAGCGAGAGAAAGGAAGGGAGGGAGGGAGAGAGGGAGAGAAAGAGGGAGGGAAGGAAATGGAGAGAGAGGGAGAGGGAGAGGGAGAGAGAGAGGGAGAGGGAGAGAAGAACAGCATTGTCAAGGATGCTAAAATCACTAGTGGATGGTCTGGCACAGATAAGCATTGACCTACATCAGAAAAGCCAGTTTGACTCTAGTGGTTAAAGCACCTGGCTGAAAACCAGGAGATGGTGAGTTCTAGTTCTGCCTTAGAGTGAAAGCCGGCTGCGTGACTATGGCCCAATCACCAGGAGACGGTGAGTTCTAGTCCTACCTTAGTCATGAAAACTGGCTGGGTAACTTTGGGCCAGTCACCAGGAGATGGAGAGTTCTAGTCCCGTCTTAGGCATGACATGAAAGGCGGCTGGGTGACGTTGGGCCAATCTCCAGGAGATTCAGAGTTCTCCCGTGTGTACGGACTTCAGCTCCCAGAATTCCTCACGCACCACGGATGTCCGTCTATTCCCAGAACTCTGAGATGTGAAGTTTGCCCATCCCAAAGTTGCCAAGTTTGAGACACGTTCCTCTAGTTCCTCTTGTGGCCATTTGGCACAAACGAATTCCTAAAAAAAAAAGCCCTGATTGCTTTTTTTTCAAGGCAAAGCTTTTTTTTTTTTGCAAGCTAAAAAGAGATCTATTACTCAAATCAATTCCTTATAGCACCGCTGGCTTCCACGGGGCTCTTTTTTTTATGCGGCGGCCAATAGCTTCAGATAACTGCAAAAATATTCCGTTCTATCAGGAACTCACAGGAGAGACGGAGATGGACAGAGGTCAGATACTGACGGAGCAGAGTCGTGACCCGGCCTGTCCCATTTGTTTGCTTGTCAGTTTCCCCTGCCCTGGAAGCAGAGAAACTTTTAACTTGGAAACATATTTCAAGCTCTTTGCATTTTAAAGTTCTCCGAGGGCCATTTATAGTCACACTCATTTCATTTTAAAAGAAATGGGTCTGACCTCCTTGGTCCCCAGTGCAGAATGTATGTTTAGCAAAGGTATTTCTCTGGTTACGTTGTCTTTATCCAGGAAACCTCAGAAAGGCCGTTTCTTCTCCCTTCTTTTCAGCGTAAATTCAAATCCATCGACTTCCAGTAAGGCCACCAGATTTAAGTTGCAGTTTATGAATTATGCTGGAACCCACTTTAACTGAAAGATACCCAGAGTTGTTTTGAAGAGAGGCAGCCTCATAATAATAACAACAATAACAACGGCAACGATGGAGACAATCACAAAATACAAAGACCTGCAAATAGAAGTGGGACGACTGTGGCAAAAGAAAGCCAAGTTAATTCCAATAGGCGCCTTGAGTGCAATTCCAAAACATCCTGAACACTCCCAGCATTGACAACATCACTATCGGTCAATTGCAAAAGGCAGCTTTACTCAGAATGGCTTAGATCTTTAACCCCATCAAGCAAGAACCTCAGTATGTTGACCGACAATAATAACGATGATCAACAATAACAACAGCAGCCACTTGAAAAGGGAGGATGATCTAGAAAGGTTGTGTTTTCCAAATCTCTGAATCATAGCTGAGATCATAGGCATTCCCAAAGAAGGTGAACGTAACATGTTTCTTCAAGTCATGAAATGATATCATGTATGTATTTGCATCCCCCATTAATGTCAGGACACAAATACTGCACTGTCTGCTTGAGCAGCCACATCTTGATGCAAGTGTCATGTGGACCATCATTGTTTGCTACACATGCCATTGGCAATCTATCCATCCAAGCATCCATCCAAGCATCCATCCAAGCATCCATCCAAGCATCCATCCATCCATCCATCCATCCAACCAACCAACCAACCAACCAACCAACCAACCAACCAACCAACCAACCAACCGTCCAAGCATCTCTCCATCCATCCATCCATCCATCCATCCATCTCTACATCCATCTCTCCCTCCTTCCATCCATCCATCCACCCAAGCATCCACCCACCCACCCACCCATCCATCCATCCATCCATCCAAACATCCATCCATCCAAACATTCAAGCATCTCTCCATCCATCCCTCCCTCCTTCCATCCATCCACCCAAGCATCCACACACCCACCCATCCATCCAAACAACCAAGCATCCATCCATCCATTCCTCCATCTGTCCACCCATCCACCCATCCGCCCATCCACCCATCCACCCATCCACCCACCCATCCACCCATCCATCCATCCATCCATCTACCCTTCCTTCCTTCCTTCCTTCCTTCCTTCCTTCCTTCCTTCCTTCCTTCCTTCCTTCCTTCCCTCTCCTGCACGATACCCACCTTAGAACACAGGTGTAGAAGCCGCTGTCTTGGACTTCGGCCGTGTGAAACCAGATGGCATCTTCATCCTTGTTGATCCTCCCTTCCGAGAAGATAATGGGCTCTTCAAAGTCCCCTTTGTTTTTGTACCACATCAGACGCAGCCCTGAGCTTTGAGCCATGCTGTAGTTTGTGCGGATGTAACTGTAGAAAAGAGCGCATTTCACGCGCACCGGCTCACCGGCTAAGGCCATGTACTTCTTGAGGTCCACCAGCCAATCAATGCAGCCATCCACTAAAAACAAAAAGCAAAAGCAAAATGTCATCACAGTTGCCAGGTTTCCAAACCCAGCTGGGGTTTTTTGGCAATTGATCTCACAGGTCTCTTGATATTTCATGGTTGAGCATGACTTGGCTAAAAACTCTTAAAGCAGGACCTGGCTGCATTTCTGAGAACCCCATTCTTTTAAGATGTTCCTTCTACCACTTCATTATTTTTCTCTGTTTTTAGTTCCCTCAAAGTCCTTCCAATCTCTGGCTTGAGGGACTAATTTCCAAATCACAGCATATCAAATACAATTACAATACCGTCTCTTGCACCAAGATAAGTTCTGCTCCGTTTTCCACTTCAAACCCATTATCGTGTACGGTCTTGAGAAAGGTTAAGCTCAAGACAGGGAGCTGAGAACATCCACATGTTTGAAAAAAGAAGAAGCAAAAAAAGTCAAGTACCGTATCTCACTTGAAAGCAAGATTAAATCCCTTTTGTAAAAGTTGGCGATTCAAATTCTAAAATGCGGAGCTTGAAAAAGCTGGACGCAACATCCAGGCTGCTAAACGAGGAGATGATTTCTCCCGATAACCTCCCCATATTCACATAACTTCCCCAGATGCGTATACATGAATGGGGGTGGGGGGATCCACAAGATTTTAATCTTAATTAGCTGGCATTCAACAAAAAGGGGAGGCACGGAGACTCAGTGATTAAGATGCTGGGCTTGTCGGCTGGAAAGCCGGCAGCCCAGGTTTGAGATCTGAGCGCTGCACGACAGAGTGAGCTCCTGTCCTCACTTCAGCTCCTGCCAACCTAGCAATGACTAGAGGAGTAAAACCCGCAGGGATTCCTTTACCTTACAAAGAAAAAGAGTTTGTGTGTAACAGACCAAGTTCTATTGTGATTTACATTTTTGCATAACAATGTCATCGCACAAGCAATGCAATTTGCATTGACTGCACCACTGAAACATTATTTGATAGGCCCAGTTTTGGAGAATAATGGATACACCCTTCCCATCCCACCCACCCAATGAGCTGGTTAAAATTCTATTTCATTAAACTACGGTTAAGTACAGGAAGTAAATTATTCATACAACCTAACTTCCTTTCTCCTGGGAATAACTTTTCCGATTCTTCTTTATACTGAGCATCAGAACGGTACACAGGCTCTAAATATTTTATTGAATTAAATATGTGCAAAACTCTTCGTGTGTCATGCATAAAAGACCATTTAAAAACTTCCCGGCAAATAACACAAATTAAGAAAACAGATTTTTTTTTTAAAACACTGGGAGGTTTCTGAATGAGGTTAACAAGGGATTAAATATTTCTTTTTGATGCTAAAGAGCCTTGTCTGAATGGCTTATAAAACAGATCTTGCCAATAACGCTTCAGATTTTTTTTAATTCAGCCAACGCTTGGACTGAGCAGCAGATACGATTTTGTGTAAAGACAAGTCTGTTCAAATCGACCCTTGAGAGACTCCACACATACAAAGCTTTCTCCTCATTGCTTTTAAAAAACCAGACAGCATAAATATTTGCTCTCCTCATAACATTTCATCATTCATAACTTTGACCCTTACAATAAGTGATTCCCTAGTCAGTCTTCAGATTGTCCAGAATCTTATGTAGCAACGGAGACTACAAACATATTTCTGAAGAAGAAGAAAAATCACGAGAGCAGTGATGGTCAACCTTCTGAGCTTGGTGGGTCAAAAATTTGGAAAATGTCTAACTTGACTTTGCTGGCAATATCACACAGCTCCCTCCCCCAAACAAAAGAAAGTATTTACATATTTGTGTTTGTTTGTTTGTTTAAAAAAAATACAGTCCAGTCATGTTCCTCTGGAAGTTGTGAGTGCTCCATCACTGGAGGTTTTCAAGAAGAAGCTAGAATATGGTATATAGGGCAGGGGTCTTCAAACGTGGCCCTTTTATGACTTGTGGACTTCAACTCCCAGAATTCCTCAGCCAGTCTGCCTGTCAACGCAAGGCCTTTGTTCTTGAAGTGGCTTTGAAGAATGTTCTTCTACAGCAGAGGTCCCCAACCTTTTGGGCACCAGGGACTAGAACTCCCAGTTTCCTGGCTATTAGCTCAAAGTCACCCAACCAGCTTTCAGGGTTAAGGCAGGAGTAGAACTCTCAGTCTCCTGGCTATTGGCTCAAGGTTACCCAGCCAGCTTTCTGGTCTAAGGCAGGACTAGAACTCAGTCTCCTCCTTTCAAGCCAGGTGCCTTAACCACTAGACCAACCTGCCTCTCTCTCAAACCCTCTCTTTGGAGAGTTATTGCAACATGAGCAAACTGCTTCTGGTCCATTATCCCTTAATGACCCAAGAAAAGTCAGCATGGAGAAAGTCAACATTCATCCCTCACGCACATCGTCTTCAGCATGATTCTTGGAATCCATGTCATCAAGAAAACTATCTCATTACTCCAGAGATATTCTGAAGTCAACTGGTACTAAAAAAAAAAAAAGGAGAGAGGACAATACACTTCCATGCTAATAAACCTTCTTTTGCATCAGTCAAGACCAAATATTAGTAACTTTTTTTGGTGCCAAACTCAGCAGCTAATGATGGGAATAATTAACAGATCGGGGTACATCCGTTGAAAGAGGAAAGACGCGGGCTATGCATCTTTATTGTTTCTGCCTAGTTAGAAGCTTTTTGTATTTGTTTTCTGGCTTAAACCTCTGATGACTCCAAAGGATATAATTACAAACAGCAACGTGTGCTGAGAATCTGACGGAAGACTATTTATAAGAGAGCATGTAACATCTGATGACATTTCGGGGGAGGGCAAGAGAAGAAGCCCTCGCCACGCGCTTAGATGAAAATCATAATGATCAAACAGAAGCTAATCAAAGTGACAATGTCCTCTCTTTTCTACAATGTCATTTTCTCTCGTCAAAAGAACACCGCCCGGGCTTCTGTTTTACACAGCTCATACATGGCCTCGAATCTAGGTCAGAGCTGTTCACAACACACTCTTGGAGATGTTGAACGGTGCGGGGAACAAAATGGCAGCACCAGGAAGACCATGGGTCGGAGGGATCTGTGGCCTCAGGGTCAAGCATGAGTTCCACCTCTAACCTCTGGGAAAAGCCTGACAGAAAGAATGAGAAACCTTGCGAAAACTCAAGTCTTCTCCGATACTCCAGGAAGAGATCTCCAACAATGGTGCTGAAAGTCTAGGAGAGGTCAAGGAGAACTTGGAGGCACCATAATTTTAAAGAGTTCAAGCCAACTAGAACTAGCCCAAAGAATGACAGTGAGGATAATAGGGCAACTCTTTTTATGGGGAGATAAGTTAGGTTTTGTGAAGAGCCATTGCAGGAATTGAGTATATTTAAGCATTAGAAGTGAAAGCTGAAAAGGGGTCATAAGAGCATTCTTCAAGTGTCTGAAGAAGATCCAAATGAAGAAGGTTAAGACCTGTTCTTGATGGTGCCAAAATGTAAGACCCGGCATCAAGATCTTAACTTAGAGAAAGACAGATGGCGCTTGAAAGTTAGGAACTTTACTATACTGTAGACAAAAAAGGTCATACTGAAATAGCTACAAATCATGAATGTAATATATGTCAGAGAAGGAGTGGCAGAGCCTGGGGGCAGAGTTAAAAGAGGGATAAGCCTAGAATCCCTACATAGCCACAAGGGGACTTAAGTCCAACCTCCCTTGAATTCCATGGACTCTGATCTAACTCCAAGCAGATGCCAACTGTTAGTTGGACATTAATCTTCTCAACTAAGAGTTACTACCTGCTTGGAGTTAGATAGGGTTCCATGGAATTCAAGGAAAGTTGGACTTAGTCTGCTTGTGGCTACGTAGGGATTTTAGGCTGATCCCTCTTTTAACTCCACCCCAAGGTTCTGCCATTCTTCCTACAGTATCATCCTGACCAACTAGGATGAGGATGGGAGGACTGGATGGGTGATGGGTGTGTTTGTGTGTGTCTCTGTGTGTGCCTGTGTGTGTGCCTGTGTGTGTGTGTACTACAGGTAGTCCTCGACTTATGACCACAATTGAGCTGAAAAAATTATGTTGCTAGGCGAGACATTTGTTAAGTGAGTTTTGTCCCATTTTACAATCTTTCTTGTCACTGTTGTTAAGTGAATCACTGCAGTTATTAAGTTAGTAACACACATGAATCTGGCTTTTCCAGTTGAATGCACACTGCTTCCGGAAGTCCAGTCTAGGCCTTGGAGGCCTGGAGGAGGCCTCCCAGGCCTAAAACAGCCTACCAGAAGAGCATGGATGCCACTTCCGGAAGTCCATTCTAGGCCTCAGAGGCCCAGGCTTGCATCCAATAAGAGAAGCGATTGTTCAGGTATTTGAATCCCACCACTGCCTATCCTGCAACTAAAGGTGGTTTGGTAAGTGTCAACAACTCCCCAAACTTAAGAGAACTGTTACGTCAATATATCTCAGTCTCCCAAGACACTAAATAAAGTGGGAACTATCCATTTACACAGAAAGATGAAAGGAAAAAGCTGAGAACTATAAATTCTGGAGGGCACCTCTATAAAAGCTCTCAATTCTTTATTCTGAAGTTGACAATCAGCTGTGCCTCAGACTCCATTCTTGTTGCCAATAAAGAATGCATTACACCCATTAACCTCCACTACTACCTCTTAAATAATGGATTGGGTTTTATACTTAAAATCTATCCAGCAGTCTAAGGATTCTGGGTGCAGATTACCATGAACTGTATAATATTTCATGAGCAATTATAAGCAAGCATGTACACAGTTTCCAAGTAATTCCTCTCGCCACTCGCTGTCACCCGAATAATCTTTACCTTCTATATCTGCCGGTAATAGTTTATGTTAGCAACTGTCACTGGAGCAATTTATAACTGCGGCGTTTGTTAGACATGTCAGTCTACCTTGTTAGCTCAAGCCTACGTTTAAATTCAAGGCAATAGGAAAATATGAGTTAGATGACATGTGTGACTTTATTGTTTGCACATGCCTAAGTGTATTAGGAATGCTGACCAAAATTGCTTCCAACCGGGAGGAAGGATAGAGGGAGGAAAGAACGGAAAGAAGGAAGGGAGGGAGGGAGGGAGGGAGGAAGGAAGGAAGGAAGGGAGGGAGGGAGGAAGGAAGGAAGGAAGGAAAGAGAGATGAAAGGAGGGAGGGAGGGAGGGAGGGAAGAAAGGAAGGAAGGAAGGAAGGAAGGAAGGAAGGAAGGAAGGAAGGAGAAGGGAGGGAGGGAGGTCAACAACCTATGGGCTGCAGCCCACTACCAGGGCTCCGCAGCCTATTGGCTACCAGGTCATGTGATTGGCCGACCGATATGCACATGTGCGTGCATACACATAGCCCCACTTGTGCGAGCATCGCCGTGGGCATTCGCGGGCCTACTTGCACGAGTATGAACATTGTGGGCACTCACGGCCCCATTTTGCGTGAGCAACAGGTATTTGTGTGCATGCATGCACGTGCACATGGATTCACCCTCCACAATACCACCCCTTTTCCCACCTCCGCCCACTCCGTGCCACCAACCCCCAAAGGTTGGGGAACTCTAATTTAGAGCATTTTGAAGTGAGCTGTTGTACCCCCCTCAGTTAGGAATTGGGACTTTAGCGATTTCTTCCACCTTGCCCTTTGCTCCTGGGTCTGTCACAGGTCCCATCAACCTTTCTTTGGCCCCGCCATTTCTGCTTCCCAGCTTCCTTCTGATTCCTTCCCAGGAAAACTGATGGGAACCCATCTTTCATTGGGTTTAATGAGGCTTCTTCTTCTGAAGCCAAAGATTGCTGGAGAGCTGTCTCATACAAATGTCCTCAGTCAAGTCAGAACATTGACCCACCTAAAAGGAAATGGCTCTTCAACATCAAAGGCCATAGGTTTCCCAACCCCATCTGTGGATGCTATCGATTGGCCTCTGGACCTCCGTTTGCCAAGTGGGTCCTTCATTACTGGCCCACAACTCTCCTGGATTCCAGAGGTCTCAAATATTTGGCTTCGTAAGCAGCAGAAATTTCAGCCAGGTCAACAAGTCTGAGAAGCCTAAGAGACATCAGCGTCTCTTCTTTATGGCCGCTATTGTTCTTCGAAGAGTCTCTTTTCTCCACCCTGACTTACAGCTTCCCGTTCAACATCTGGCAGTGCTAATTTCCACTGCAATGAAGCCAATTAACATTTCCACTCAAATGACAGGGGGGACCTTTGCTTGAAAAGGTGTTGACCCTTTTTCCGAGACCGAGGTTTGTCATTCCTTCTCCCGCTTCAATTCATTAGCCAGGTGCTGCTGCAGAATTTAAATAGCTCCCACAACGACAGAAGATAAGCAGGCACTGGGTGGCCACTAAGAAGACACAGCCAGATTCAAAACGAAAGGACTGTTTGCTCATCAAGTGTAAGTAACATACATGCCGATGTCTCCTTTGGAAATCAGCCATGCTGGAGAGTTGTTGGTGGTTTTTTCATGATCCAAAAATAGGGAACAAGAGAAATATGGCAATCGGTCCGAAATACAGATGCTAAAATACTGAAACGAGACAACTAGAATATTTAAATTAGTAGGACAGGGACAAGGGGGGGGCAATTTTGTCCGCTGACCTATTTCCCCGAACACCTGAGGGCAGGACAAGAAGTAACGGGTGGAAGATTATTAAAGAAAGTTCCAAGCAACCCAGAACTAAGGAGAAAGTAAGAAGTTAGAAACTAAGGACAAATTTTGTGGCAGTGAGAACCATTAATCAGTGGAACAGAAGCTGTGGGTGCTCCATTACTAGAGGTTTTTAAGAAGAGACTGAGCAGTCACTTGTCTAGAATGGTATAGGGCTTGAGCAGGGGGTTGAACGAGAAGATCTCCAAGGTGCCTTCCAAAGCTATTTGTCAAAGTTCCGGCTGATGATCCCAACGAAGTAAGCATACCTGAGACCTTACGGTCTCTAATGCAAAACTTTATTGAGCAAGCATACCGGCACTAATGAATGGAAAACCAACTCTGGCAATATGGTGCCAGAAAAATATGAACACTTCAGGTTCACATTGCCCAATTAAGCTTCAGGCCGTTGTTATGAGATATCTTCTGCGATCTTGCTTCCCAGCAGATAGAAACCACCTATGCATTCCATACATTCCCCTCCTCCCCGGAACTGTTGGCAAGCTAGAAGCAGTATGGCTGTCCTAGTACAAGCCATCTTCATAGCTGGACACTATTATTCTATGCTCTATGTTGTGGATGACTGGCCCAAAGTCAGCCAGCTGGCTTTCATGGCTACGGTGGGACTAGAACTCACCATCTCCTGGCGATTGACCCAAAGTCATCCAGATGGCTTTCATGGTTAAGGCGGGACTAGAACTCACCGTCTCCTGGCAATTGACCCAAAGTCATCCAGATGGCTTTCATGGCTACGGCGGGACTAGAACTCACCGTCTCCTGGTGATTGACCCAAAGTCAACCAGCTGGCTTTCATGGCTAAGGCGGGACTAGAACTCACTGTCTCCTGGTGATTGGTCCAAAGTCACCCAGCCAACTTTTATGTCTAAGGCGGGACTAGAACTCACCGTCTACTGGTTTCTAGCATGATGTCTTAACCACTACACAAAACCAGTTATGTAATACTTGGGCAATAAATCATCTAAAAAAAATTAAACCTTTAAGTTACCATGTCATACTATCAAAAATGTAGAAAAAATACCTCTCAAAGTATGGTTTTCTCTCATGGTTCTGTGTTTGTGGGGTGTGTGTGTGTGTGTGTGTGTGTGTGTGTGTGCACGCGCCTTTGTTCTTACCCTTGTTGGGTGGTTGTTTTTAACCCATTAAGAAAGACAAAAAAAAATCTGCAAAATTGTTTTGTCTGTCCTCTGCAAAAAAAATATTTTTTTTTCCTGTTGGGCCCTGACAGTGTAATAAATGCAATTTGGATTATTTGCATATAAAAGGCGTTATCATGATGTCCTCCTTGCAAATGATTCCAATGGGATGACTTTGAAAAAGAAAAAAAATATCCTTTTATAAACGTACTTGTGTCAAGTTTTTGCCTAATCCAAAATCAAGCTGTGTCGGGCTGTCAGTTTCCAGCCTTTTCTGATCCTTCTCCAAATCTTGTCTTAATCTCTTTTAAGACTCAACATAATTGAGAATAATTGGCGCTTGTGATATCTTGATGTTTATGGAAGGGAAATAATAAGGTGCCGGAAAAAAAACCCCTTCCCAGCCGTGCACTTCTCTGTGTGAATAAAGCTGAGATAAATTTTGAGTCTCGGTGACAGTCAGCCCAGCTGTCGTGCCATTACAATGTAATCTTTTGCCAGTTTAAGATCAAATGTTTTTTTAAAATAAAAAAATAATAATCAAGGTGATAAGAACCGAAGTTTTCTCTCTTNGAAGAAGAAGAAGAAGAAGAAGAAGAAGAAGAAGAAGAAGAAGAAGAAGAAGAAGAAGAAGAAGAAGAAGAAGAAGAAGAAGAAGAAGAAGAAGAAGAAGAAGAAGAAGAAGAAGAAGAAGAAGAAGAAGAAGAAGAAGAAGAAGAAGAAGAAGAAGAAGAATTTTGAGTAGGTTTTGAATTAGAGGCTTAGGGTTGAGAATCAGTGAACCATCTTGGCATTTCCCACACAATCCTGACCAACCCTATTCTGAAATAAGGCCGACTGAAGGGACTTTTCACTAGTCCACTCTACTGTTGGGTCCCCTGGATTAAGCTTCACCAACCTGCCTTAACATAAGCCACATTCACCCTTATTTCTGTCTCTTACTCAATGCTATCGCTGGAGATTTCTGTAAACCACCGGGCTCAAACCGAACGGTAACATCTAAAATGAACAGCTAATGAGATTTAAATTGGCAACAGGCAAAGCTTCCATTTAAAGAAAATATTATTGATTTTTGGAAGAACAACTTAATGAAAAAAAATGGGATTCATTGGACATTTCGCCGGAGCAGACCCGGCAATTCATCACAACCAAATGAATACGCAGAAGTTATTTACATATTTCAGGCCACTTGAGGAGGCTAATCACCCAGGCATCATTTTCTTAATTGCATTTGAGGCAGAAATTAAAGGCCAGGATAGGAACGCCACTGCCGAGCAAGCTTTTCTAAGACACATTGCTTCTTTCCGAAAGTTAATGGCTTGTGTTCTCTGTAGACTTGGGACCCATAAAAGTGGGGAGCAGAAAACCGGTCCTTAGCTTGATAAATATCTCCCTAACTTGGAGAAGTAATGTACATAAATTGTCGGTGGAAGCTCCGAGTTTCTCCTGCCCTGTTGAAGACCTGCAACACATAGGATCTGATGGGGACCAACACCAACATTTGCATCTTTGTGCACTACAAAAGAAGGATCTACATCAGGGGTGTCCAATCTGGGCAACTTTAAGACTTGTGGATGTCAATTCAACACCAACCTTTTGAACTCGATTCAACAACCAACCTTTGAACCCTTGAGCACTACAAAAGAAGGATCTACGTCAGGGATGTCCAATCTTGGCAACTTTAAGACTTGTAGACTTCAGTTGCCAGAATTCCCCAGCCTGGGGGAAATTAAAGTTACCAAAGTTGGACATCCCAGATCTAGGTGATCTTTCCTCATTCTCTCTCTCTCTCTCTTTCGGCAAAAACTAGCCACTTAACCCTATAAATGTGACTCTTTTCCCAATGTGCCTCTAGTAGAAAAAACAAGGAAACCCAACTCATCCTATTGACTTATATATATAGGCATCTAATTTTAAAGAGGGCACTCACTTGAATTCTTGTGTTACAATCTTTTCTCCGGTAAATACTATTAACCAGAGCTCTTAAATTCTCATCCCTTGGATTAACAGTTTCCAACGCAGACGGGTAGTTTAACAACCTTTTACAAATGGTTTTTGACGAGTGCATAGGCCTAATAATTGGGACCCCTTCATTTTGAGAACAAAGGAAAGGTTAGCTGTAGAAGAGAAAAGATTAAGCTGGAAGGTTGGGGTGTTGTTGTTGTTGTTTGTCTCTGAATAGTAACAGAGAAGGGGAGGAATACAAAGCAGAGGTTGCGACTCTAATTAAAATTTAATTGACTTGCTCGCCTTTGGTCACTTAATTCACACAACTGATGTTGCGTATTACTGGAAGCCAATAGTCCTTAAGGCTTTACTCATTCTTACATTTTTTTTCCCCCAACGCAGTTTCATGCAGTCAGTCAATCCCACTCTTCCCAGTATGAATTTGCTCCTATAATTAAACAAAACCTCATCGCTGAATTCTTCACAAGTGGCTTTGCATTCTCAGAATTATTGCATCACTTGGATGCCGCAAATTCTCCAAGGGCAGCATCAGTGCTCCACCCAGGATGGCATCCTTGGGCCACGCTCTGCAGAGTTAAAATTTTAAACATCAGTAGGGACGTGCACCCAAAGGGACCCCCTGCTAAACAACCAAAAACAGCCCTTTTCTTGTAATTTTATGCTAAAAATCCAAAGCTAACCACTTCTCTGATCTTTGGTAGCGTGGTGCACAAGGGCCTTAAATAGTACGCCACAGATGGGTGATTTAATGTCTCCCAGTTTGCCACCTTATTTAGCAATCAGACAACGATATTCTGCACCACTTGCAGGTTTCAAGCTGTCTTCAAGCATGGCTCACGTAGAGTATATTGCACAGATACCTGTCTAACTCAATCAAAAGCTCACTTATTCATGGATCACTGCAGAGAAGGCATCTCAATCGGTTAGAATAGAGCTGGACAGAACCTTGGAGGTCTTCTAGTCCAACTCTCTGCTCAAGCAGGAGACCTTGTACCATTTCCTCCTCTTCCTGTTCTCCTCCACTCCACTCCACAAACCCCACTCCCTTCTAGCCCTGATGATGTGAAGCTTGCTTGCTTCTGAGAAAGATCTCAGCAAAGAGGATGCACCTGTCACCCAATCGCGACCAACAACTCAAATCTAATTTTGCACCCCATATCCCAGAGGCTGAGAAGGGTCAATTCCAGGGTTGGGGAGACAAAACTGCAACTTTGCACCGTTGCAATTATAAGAAGACCCTGCTCTTCTTAGTAACCCCTCACTAGCACTGATGATGTTACCTAGTTTGGATAATGAAACATCTGCAAGAAAGCAACCAAGCTCAGAAAGCACCAAGGACCCCACGTCCTCCTTCTCTTCTCCTGTTATCCTCAAATCAACTCCCTTCTTGCACTGATGATGTTACCTAGTCGGGTAATGAAACGTCTGCAAAGAGGACCACCAAGCTCAGAGAGCACCGAGGATCCCTCCATTCAAGCATGAGCTACAAAGGCAGGACAAGAAGCAACGGGTGGAAACTAATCCAGGAGAGAAGCAACCTAGAACTAAGGAGAAACTTCCTGACAGTGAGAACAATTAACCAGTGGAACAACCTGCCTCCAGAAGTGGTGAATGCTCCAACACTGGAAGCTTTTAAGAAGAGACTGGACAGCCATTTGTCCGAAATGGTATAGGGTTCCCTGCCTGAGCAGGGGGTTGGACTCGATGACCTTCAAGGTCCCTTCCAACTTTATTATTATTATTATTATTATTATTATTATTATTATTATTATTATTATTATTATTATTATTATTATCATCATCATCATCATCATCATCATCATCATCATCATCATCATCATCATCATCATTATTATTATTATTATTATTATTATTATTAAAATTAAATATTCTCTTTTATTGGTACTTGTCCATGATTATCTAATGGAGCCACCGGATGCTCCAAGCTGCAGCTCATCTACCAGATAGGAAGCAGTGAAGAAAACCGACAGTTCCTGATTTTGATCTCAACACGGCTTGGCCAGCAATGGCAGCCGGAGAGGTGAACAATGACACAAGAGTCAACGCTGAATATTTTTAAGACAAGGTGTGTTTCTTTCTCCCCCAGGAAACAGGTTTCAGACCTGATTCCGAGATCAACTGGACAAGGTGCCAAGGACAAAACTATCGCAAATGTCTTCCAGGTTAAGGAGTTCTGCTTATTCTTATGTGTCCTTTCAGCGTGTTCAACGTCACACAGGCCGTATCACAAACGTGCCAGAGACGATGCTACTCGACTCACCTCAGAACCGACAGGTCTGTTGCTCACCCCTACAATTCACACGTGGGAGACGCAAAGGATAAATGCTGAATTTATGCCGCGCATCAGCAAAACCGGCCTCGTGTGACTGTCTACCAGTGGGGAGAAGGGAGGTCAGGCACCCTGTAGGTCAAAGCGCATGTCGTCGTGGCTTTTCAATTTGGTTTTAAATGACCTAAAGAAAAGCCATCTTTGAAGAAAGAACGAAAGTGCCGACACCGCAAATGGCTAAGTGTCATGAATACAAAGGAGGTGGCTTGCTAGATCCTGAATTGCTGAAGAAGGTATATTACATGTCTCTTATCTCAATCCTGTCTGTAATCTGAAAGAGGGAGGGAAGAAGCATCTTAAACCGCTTATATCAACTGCTCCTTGGTTGAGGTTGGAGGTACATATTACAAGAGGAAGCAAAGTCTCCTTAGGCCTTCAGAAAAAAAACAAAACCATTCTTGTTACACCACACGTCCAACACGGTAGAGTCCTTGGTGCTCTCTGAGCTTGGTTGCTTTCTTGCAGACATTTTATTACCCACCTAGCTAACAACATCAGTGCCAGGAGAGTGGGGTTTGCTCTCATTTTATATACTAGTGCAGGGGTGTCAAAACTGCCAGCCCGTGGGTCAGTTGCATCATATGGAAGCCGCACCCACCCCAGCTC